>NC_143048.1:47205000-47290000 GCF_057628025.1 Oncorhynchus mykiss | reverse complement strand
AGTGGGTTCTGTAAGGGAGGATGTGGAGTGGGTTCTGTAAGGGAGGATGTGGAGTGGGTTCTGTAAGGGAGGATGTGGAGTGGGTTCTGTAAGGGAGGATGTGGAGTGGGTTCTGTAAGGGAGGATGTGGAGTGGGTTCTGTAAGGGAGGATGTGGAGTGGGTTTTGAAAGGGAGGATGTGGAGTGGGTTCTGTAAGGGAGGATGTGGAGTGGGTTCTGTAAGGGAGGATGAGGAGTGGGTTCTGTAAGGGAGGATGAGGAGTGGGTTCTGTAAGGGAGGATGTGGAGTGGGTTTTGTAAGGGAGGATGTGGAGTGGGTTCTGTAAGGGAGGATGAGGAGTGGGTTCTGTAAGGGAGGATGTGGAGTGGGTTCTGTAAGGGAGGGTTCTGTTATGGCTTCGTCCAGGGCACATAGGGTGTCATTTGGGACTGAACGTCTCTCTCACTGTGAGACTAATCAGATGTGTTCTGAGAACGCCCATCCTGCTCAGAACACACTAGAACACTCTGGAACACCGCTGAACATTCTGTCGCCACAGACTTAATGGAGGCATCAGCACTTCTCAGAACAGGGGCCGGTCTGTGTCTGAGTCCTCCAAGTCTCTCTTGCTCTCGCTCACTCTCACTCTCTGTCAGTCTCTCTCCTCTCTCTCTCCTCTCTCTCTCCTCTCTCTCTCCTCTCTCTCTCTCTCTCTCTCTCCTTCTCTACCTCTCTCTCATCTCTCTCTCTCTACCTCTCTCTCTCCTCTCTCTCTCCTCTCTCTCTCTCTCTCTACCTCTCTCTCTACCTCTCTCTCTACCTCTCTCTCTCCTCTCTCTCCCTCTCTCTCTCTCTCTCCTCTCTCTCTCTCTCTACCTCTCTCTACCTCTCTCTCTCCTCTCTCTCTCCTCTCTCTCTCCTCTCTTTCCCTCTATCCTCTCCCTCTTCTCTCTCTCTCTCTCTCTGTCTCTGTCTCTGTCTCTCTCTCTCTCTGTCTCTGTCTCTGTCTCTCTCTCAATTCAAGGGGCTTTATTGGCATGGGAAACATGTGTTAACATTGCCAAAGCAAGTGAGGTAGATAATATACAAAAGTGAAATAAACAATAAAAATTAACAATAAACATTACACATACAGAAGTTTCAAAACAATAAAGACATTACAAATGTTATATAAATATATATATATATAAGTATATATATACAGTGTTGTAACAATGTACAAATGGTTAAAGTACACAAGGGGAAAAAAATAAGCATATATATATGGGTTGTATTTACAATGGTGTTTGTTCTTCACTGGTTGCCCTTTTCTCGTGGCAACAGGTCACAAATCTTGCTGCTGTGATTTCACATTGGAATTTCACCCAGTAGATATTGGAGTTTATCAAAATTGGGTTTGTTTTTGAATTCTTTGTGGGTCTGTGTAATCTGAGGGAAATATGTGTCTCTAATATGGTCATACATTGGGCAGGAGGTTAGGAAGTGCAGCTCAGTTTCCACCTCATTTTGTGGGCAGTGAGCACATAGCCTGTCTTCTCTTGAGAGCCAGGTCTGCCTACGGAGGTCTTTCTCAATAGCAAGGCTATGCTCACTGAGTCTGTACATAGTCAAAGCTTTCCTTAATTTTGGGTCAGTCACAGTGGTCAGGTATTCTGCCGCTGTGTACTCTCTGTTTAGGGCCAAATAGCATTCTAGTTTGCTCAGTTTTTTTGTTAATTCTTTCCAATGTGTCAATTAATTATCTTTTTGTTTTCTCATGATTTGATTGGGTCTAATTGTGCTGCTGTCCTGGGGCTCTGTTGGGTCTGTTTGTGTTTGTGAACAGTACTGTCCCAACAGAGTACTGTCCCAACAGAGTACTGTCCCAACAGAGTACTGTCCCAACAGAGTACTGTCCCAACAGAGTACTGACCCAACAGAGTACTGTCCTAACAGAGTATACTGTCCTAACAGAGTATACTGTCCTAACAGAGTATACTGTCCTAACAGAGTATACTGTCCCAACAGAGTATACTGTCCCAACAGAGTATACTGTCCTAACAGAGTATACTGTCCCAACAGAGTACTGTCCCAACAGAGTACTGTCCCAACAGAGTACTGTCCCAACAGAGTACTGTCCCAACAGAGTACTGACCCAACAGAGTATACTGTCCTAACAGAGTATACTGTCCTAACAGAGTATACTGTCCTAACAGAGTATACTGTCCTAACAGAGTATACTGTCCCAACAGAGTATACTGTCCCAACAGAGTATACTGTCCCAACAGAGTATACTGTCCTAACAGAGTACTGGCCTAACAGGACTACCTACTCTGTTAGGTCTGGACTTAGAAATGTCCAGAAAAGCAAAAAAATGTGTCCATTAAAATAACTAAATAAATAAAATTGTAAATAGATAAAATTGTTAAGAAACAGAAGACAGACACTGGGTTAGAGGAACTCTGCCTAGAAGGTCAGCATCCCGGAGTCACCTCTTCACTGTTGACGTTGAGACTGGACAGAGGAACTCTGCCTAGAAGGCCAGCATCCCGGAGTCACCTCTTCACTGTTGACATTGAGACTGGACAGAGGATCCCTGCCTAGAAGGCCAGCATCCCGGAGTCACCTCTTCACTGTTGACATTGAGACTGGACAGAGGATCCCTGCCAAGAAGGACAGCATCCCAGAGTCACCTCTTTGACGTTGAGACTGGTATTTTGCGGGTACTATTTAATGAAGCTGCCAGTTGAAGACTTGTGAGGCGTCTGTTTCTCCAACTAGACACTAATCTACTTGTCCTCTTGCTCAGTTGTGCACCGGGGCCTCCCACTCCTCTTTCTATTCTGGTTAGTGGCAGTTTGCTCTGTTCTGTGAAGGGAGTAGTACACTGTGAAGGAAGTAGTACACTGTGAAGGGAGTAGTACACAAGATCTTCAGTTTCTTGGCAATTTCTCTTATGGAATAGCCTTCATTTCTCACAACAGAGTACTGTCCCAACAGAGTACTGTCCCAACAGAGTACTGTCCCAACAGAGTACTGACCCAACAGAGTATACTGTCCTAACAGAGTATACTGTCCTAACAGAGTATACTGTCCTAACAGAGTATACTGTCCTAACAGAGTATACTGTCCCAACAGAGTATACTGTCCCAACAGAGTATACTGTCCCAACAGAGTATACTGTCCTAACAGAGTACTAACAGGACTACCTACTCTGTTAGGTCTGGACTTAGAAATGTCCAGAAAAGCAAAAAAATGTGTCCATTAAAATAACTAAATAAATAAAATTGTAAATAGATAAAATTGTTAAGAAACAGAAGACAGACACTGGGTTAGAGGAACTCTGCCTAGAAGGTCAGCATCCCGGAGTCACCTCTTCACTGTTGACGTTGAGACTGGACAGAGGAACTCTGCCTAGAAGGCCAGCATCCCGGAGTCACCTCTTCACTGTTGACATTGAGACTGGACAGAGGATCCCTGCCTAGAAGGCCAGCATCCCGGAGTCACCTCTTCACTGTTGACATTGAGACTGGACAGAGGATCCCTGCCAAGAAGGACAGCATCCCAGAGTCACCTCTTTGACGTTGAGACTGGTATTTTGCGGGTACTATTTAATGAAGCTGCCAGTTGAAGACTTGTGAGGCGTCTGTTTCTCCAACTAGACACTAATCTACTTGTCCTCTTGCTCAGTTGTGCACCGGGGCCTCCCACTCCTCTTTCTATTCTGGTTAGTGGCAGTTTGCTCTGTTCTGTGAAGGGAGTAGTACACTGTGAAGGAAGTAGTACACTGTGAAGGGAGTAGTACACAAGATCTTCAGTTTCTTGGCAATTTCTCTTATGGAATAGCCTTCATTTCTCAGAACAAGAATAGACTGATGAATTTCAGAAGAAAGGTCTTTGTTTCTGGCCATTTTGAGCCTGTAATCGAACCCATAAATGCTGATGCTCCAGATGCTCAACTAGTCTAAAGAAGGACAGTTTTATTGCTTCTTTAATCCAAACAGTTTTTAGCTGTGCTAACATAATTGCAAAATGGTTTTCTAATGATTAGTTAGCCTTTTAAAATGATGAACTTGGATTAACTAACACAGCGTGCCGTTGGAACACAGCAGTGATGGTTGCTGATAATGGGCCTATGTACAGTTGAAGTCGTAAGTTTACATACACTTAGGTTGGAGTCATTAAAACTTGTTTTTTAACCACTCCACAAATTTCTTGTTACTTTGTGCATGACACAGGTCATTTTTCCAACAATTGTTTACAGACAGATTATTTCACTTATAATTCACTGTATCACAATTCCAGTGGGTCAGAAGTTTACATACACTAAGTTGACTGTGCCTTTAAAAATTCCAGAAAATGATGTCATGGCTTTAGAAGCTTCTGATAGGCTAATTGACATCATTGAGTCAATAAGGAGTGTACCTGTGGACGTATTTCAAGGCATACCTTCAAACTCAGTGCCTCTTTGCTTGACATCATGGGCAAATCAAAAGAAATCAGCCAAGACCTCCACAAGTCTGGTTCATCATCTGTACGAACAATAGTACGCAAGTATAAACACCATGGGACCACGCAGCTGTTATACCAATCAGGAAGGAGACGTGTTCTGTCTCCTAGAGATGAACGTACTTTGGTGCGAAAAGTGCAAATCAATCCCAGAACAACAGCAAAGGACCTTGTGAAGATGCTGGAGGAAACGGGTACAAAAGTATCTATATCCACAGTAAAACGAGTCCTATATCAACATAACCTGAAAGGCCGCTCAGCCAGGAAGAAGCCACTGCTTCAAAATCGCCATAAAAAAGCCAGACTACGGTTTGCAACTGCACATGGGGAAAAAGGTTGTACTTTTTAGAGAAATGTCCTCTGGTCTGATGAAACAAAAATAGAACTGTTTGGCCATAATGACCATCGTTATGTTTGGAGGAGAAAGGGGGATGCTTGCAAGCCGAAGAACACCATCCCAACCGTGAAGCACAGGGATGGCAGCATCATGATGTGGGGGTGCTTTTCTGCAGGAAGGCCTGGTGCACTTTACAAAATAGATGGCATCGTGAGGAAGAAAAATTATGTGGATATATTGAAGCAACATCTCAAGATGTCAGTTAAAGCAAGTTAAAGCTTGGTCGCAAATGCGTCTTCCAAATGGACAATGACCCCAAGCATACTTCCAAAGTTGTGGGAAAATTACTTAAGGATAACAAAGTCAAGGTACTGGAATGGCCATCACAAAGCCCTGACCTGAATCTTATAGAAAATGTGTGGGCAGAACTGAAAAGGCGTGCGCGAGCAAGGAGGCCTTACAAACCTGACTCAGTTACACCAGCTCTGTCAGGAGGAATGGGCCATAATTCACCCAACTTATTGCGGGAAGCTTGTGGAAGGCCACCTGAAACGTTTGACCCAAGTTAAACAATTTAAAGGCAATGCTACCAAATACTAATTGAGTTTATGTAAACTTCTGACCCCCTTGGGAATGTGATGAAAGAAATAAAAAAAATCAGCCGGGTTTCCAACTGCAATAGTCATTTACAACATGAACAATAATTCTAGACTGTATTTTTGATCTATTTGAAGGGACATGAAAGAAAAGTGCTTTTCTTTCAAAAAACACGGACGTTTCTAAGTGACCCCAAACTTGTTTCGTACAGTGTGTGTAAATGCATTCAAATATATACGTTTAAAAAAGCCATAACAAAGCCCAATCCCGTGAACTTTGACCCATCCAGGTACGTAGGGGACATGTTAGCGTGGCTGCACCAAGCCACCGCATCGGAGAAGGAGCACCTGGAGGCCCTGCTGAAACAGGTCACAGCACGAGGTAACCTAAAACCCTCACGCGATCCCTATGGCAACGAATGACCGCTTGATCTCTTCTAATCCTAACCTTTGTGCAGGTAGTTAATTCTCTCGTGTGTCTTGTCTGCGTCTGACTGACTGCCTTCCCTTTAGCACCAGGAGTGGATGAGACCATGCAAGAGGTGGTGGGACACATCACTGAGGGAGTCTGCAGACCTCTTAAAGTAAGACCCTCCAACCCAGTGTCTTTGTGTGTACATTTCCGTTTTTTCAGTCGACTGTATTTGACTGTAGAACTAATAAAATAAATACTACTGGAAAGACTGACTGTCCTGGGATAAATACTACTGGAAAGACTGACTGTCCTGGGATAAATACTACTGGAAAGAAATTATGTCCTGGGATAAATACTACTGGGTAGACCAACTGTCCTGGGATAAATACTACTGGGTAGACCAACTGTCCTGGGATAAATACTACTGGATAGACCAACTGTCCTGGGATAAATACTACTGGATAGACCAACTGTCCTGAGATAAATACTACTGGATAGACCAACTGTCCTGGGATAAATACTACTGGATAGACTGACTGTCCTGGGATAAATACTACTGGAAAGAAATTATGTCCTGGGATAAATACTACTGGAAAGAAATTATGTCCTGGGATAAATACTACTGGATAGACCAACTGTCCTGAGATAAATACTACTGGATAGACCAACTGTCCTGGGATAAATACTACTGGAAAGACTGACTGTCCTGGGATAAATACTACTGGAAAGAAATTATGTCCTGGGATAAATACTACTGGAAATAAATTATGTCCTGGGATAAATACTACTGGATAGACCAACTGTCCTGGGATAAATACTACTGGAAAGACTGACTGTCCTGGGATAAATACTACTGGATAGACTGACTGTCCTGGGATAAATACTACTGAATAGACCAACTGTCCTGGGATAAATACTACTGGATAGACTGACTGTCCTGGGATAAATACTATTGGATAGACTGACTGTCCTGGGATAAATACTACTGCATAGACTGACTGTCCTGGGATAAATACGACTGGATAGACCAACTGTTCTGGGATAAATACTACTGGATAGACTGACGGTCCTGGGATAAATACGACTGGATAGACCAACTGTTCTGGGATAAATACTACTGGATAGACTGACTGTCCTGGGATAAATACTACTGGATAGACCGACTGTCCTGGGATAAATACTACTGGATAGACCGACTGTCCTGGGATAAATACTACTGGATAGACTGACTGTCCTGGGATAAATACTACTGGATAGACTGACTGTCCTGGGATAAATACTACTGGATAGACTGACTGTCCTGGGATAAATACTAAATATAAGATGGCTTCTCTTTCAGGTGCGTCTGGAGCAGGGAATCTTGGCTGAGCCGGGTTCTGTTCTACTCTACAAGCTGTCCAACCTGCTCAAGTTCTACCACCACACCATCAGGTAGGTAGTACCCTGACCTCTGAACCTGACCCCTGACCCTAACCCTCAAGGCACTACAGAGGGTAGTGCGTACGGCCAAGTACATCACTGGGGCTAAGCTGCCTGCCATCCAGGACCTCTATACCAGGCGGTGTCAGAGGAAGGCCCTAAAAATTGTCAAAGACCTCAGCCACCCCTCAGCCAAAAGGCTTCTCAACAGTTTTTACCCCCAAGCCATAAGACTCCTGAACAGATAATCAAATGGCTACCCAGACTATTTGCATTGTGTGCCCCCCCCACCCCCTCTTTTACACTGCTGCTACTCTCTGTTTATCATTTTTATGCATAGTCACTTTAACTATACATTCATGTACATACTACCTCAATTGGGCCGACCAACCAGTGCTCCAGCACATTGGCTAACCAGAGCAATCTGCATTGTGTCCCACCACCCGCCAACCCCTCTTTAATGCTGCTGCTACTCTCTGTTCATCATATATGCATAGTCACTTTAACCATAGCTACATGTACATACTACCTCAATCAGCCTGACTAACAGGTGTCTGTATGTAGCCTCTCTACTGTATATAGCCTCTCTACTGTATATAGCCTCTCTACTGTATATAGCCTTTCTACTGTATATAGCCTCTCTACTGTATATAGCCTTTCTACTGTATATAGCCTCTCTACTGTATATAACCTCTCTACTGTATATAGCCTCTCTACTGTATATAGCCTCTCTACTGTATATAGCCTCTCTACTGTATATAGCCTCTCTACTGTATATAGCCTCTCTACTGTATATAGCCTCTCTACTGTATATAGCCTCTCTACTGTATATAGCCTCTCTACTGTATATAACCTCTCTACTGTCTATATCCTCTCTACTGTATATAGCCTCTCTACTGTATATAGCCTCTCTACTGTATATAGCCTCTCTACTGTATATAACCTCTCTACTGTATATAGCCTCTCTACTGTATATAGCCTCTCTACTGTATATAACCTCTCTACTGTATATAGCCTCTACTGTATATAACCTCTCTACTGTATAAAGCCTCTACTGTATATAGCCTCTCTACTGTATATAGCCTCTCTACTGTATATAGCCTCTCTACTGTATATAGCCTCTCTACTGTATATAGCCTCTCTACTGTATATATCCTCTCTACTGTATATAGCCTCTCTACTGTATATAACCTCTCTACTGTATATATCCTCCCTACTGTATATAGCCTCTCTACTGTATATAGCCTCTCTACTGTATATAGCCTCTCTACTGTATATAGCCTCTCTACTTTATATAGCCTCTCTACTGTATAGAGCCTCTGTACTGTATGTAGCCTCTCTACTGTATAGAGCCTCTCTACTGTATATAGCCTCTCTACTGTATATAACCTCTCTACTGTATATAGCCTCTCTACTGTATATAGCCTCTCTACTGTATATAGCCCCTCTACTGTATATAGCCTCTCTACTGTATATAGCCTCTCTACTGTATATAGCCTCTCTACTGTATATAACCTCTCTACTGTATATAACCTCTCTACTGTATATATCCTCTCTACTGTATATAGCCTCTCTACTGTATATAGCCTCTCTACTGTATATAGCCTCTCTACTGTATATAACCTCTCTACTGTATATAGCCTCTCTACTGTATATAACCTCTCTACTGTATATAACCTCTCTACTGTATATAGCCTCTACTGTATATAACCTCTCTACTGTATAAAGCCTCTACTGTATATAGCCTCTCTACTGTATATAGCCTCTCTACTGTATATAGCCTCTCTACTGTATATAACCTCTCTACTGTATATATCCTCTCTACTGTATATAGCCTCTCTACTGTATATAACCTCTCTACTGTATATATCCTCCCTACTGTATATAGCCTCTCTACTGTATATAGCCTCTCTACTGTATATAGCCTCTCTACTGTATATAGCCTCTCTACTTTATATAGCCTCTCTACTGTATAGAGCCTCTGTACTGTATGTAGCCTCTCTACTGTATATAGCCTCTCTACTGTATAGAGCCTCTCTACTGTATAGAGCCTCTCTACTGTATAGAGCCTCTCTACTGTATATAGCCTCTCTACTGTATATAGTCTCTCTACTGTATATAGCCTCTCTACTGTATATAGCCTCACTACTTTTATATCCTCTCTACTGTATATAGCCTCTCTACTGTATATAGCCTCTCTACTGTATATAGCCTCACTACTTTTATATCCTCTCTACTGTATATAGCCTCTCTACTGTATATAGCCTCTCTACTGTATATAGCCTCTCTACTGTATATGTCCTCTCTACTGTATATAGCCTCTCTACTTTATATAGCCTCTCTACTCTATACAGCCTCTCTACTGTATATAACCTCTCTACTGTATATAGCCTCTCTACTGTATATAGCCTCTCTACTGTATATAGCCTCTCTACTGTATGTAGCCTCTACTGTATATAGCCTCTCTACTGTATATAACCTCTCTACTGTATATAGCCTCTCTACTGTATATAGCCCCTCTACTGTATATAGCCCCTCTACTGTATATAGCCTCTCTACTATAGCCTCTCTACTGTATATAGCCTCTCTACTGTATATAGCCTCTCTACTGTATATAACCTCTCTACTGTATATAACCTCTCTACTGTATATAGCCTCTCTACTGTATATAGCCTCTCTACTGTATATAACCTCTCTACTGTATATAGCCTCTCTACTGTATATAACCTCTCTACTGTATATAACCTCTCTACTGTATAAAGCCTCTACTGTATATAACCTCTCTACTGTATATAGCCTCTCTACTGTATATAACCTCTCTACTGTATATAACCTCTCTACTGTATATAGCCTCTCTACTGTATAGAGCCTCTCTACTGTATATAGCCTCTCTACTGTATATAGCCTCTCTACTGTATATAGCCTCTCTACTGTATATAACCTCTCTACTGTATATAACCTCTCTACTGTATAAAGCCTCTACTGTATATAACCTCTCTACTGTATATAGCCTCTCTACTGTATATAACCTCTCTACTGTATATAACCTCTCTACTGTATATAGCCTCTCTACTGTATAGAGCCTCTCTACTGTATATAGCCTCTCTACTGTATATAGCCTCTCTACTGTATATAGCCTCTCTACTGTATATAACCTCTCTACTGTATATAACCTCTCTACTGTATATAGCCTCTCTACTGTATATAGCCTCTCTACTGTATATAACCTCTCTACTGTATATAGCCTCTCTACTGTATATAACCTCTCTACTGTATATAACCTCTCTACTGTATAAAGCCTCTACTGTATATAACCTCTCTACTGTATATAGCCTCTCTACTGTATATAACCTCTCTACTGTATATAACCTCTCTACTGTATATAGCCTCTCTACTGTATAGAGCCTCTCTACTGTATAGAGCCTCTCTACTGAATATAGCCTCTCTACTGTATATAGCCTCTCTACTGTATATAGTCTCTCTACTGTATAGAGCCTCTCTACTGTATATAGCCTCTCTACTGTATATAACCTCTCTACTGTATATAACCTCTCTACTGTATATAGCCTCTCTACTGTATATAGTCTCTCTACTGTATATAACCTCTCTACTGTATATAACCTCTCTACTGTATATAGCCTCTCTACTGTATAGAGCCTCTCTACTGTATAGAGCCTCTCTACTGTATGTAGCCTCACTACTTTTATATCCTCTCTACTGTATATATCCTCTCTACTGTATATAACCTCTCTACTATAGCCTCTCTACTGTATATAGCCTCTCTACTGTATATAGCCTCTCTACTGTATATAACCTCTCTACTGTATATAGCCTCTCTACTGTATATAGCCTCACTACTTTTATATCCTCTCTACTGTATATAGCCTCTCTACTGTATATAGCCTCTCTACTGTATATAGTCTCTCTACTGTATATAGCCTCACTACTTTTATATCCTCTCTACTGTATATAGCCTCTCTACTGTATATAGCCTCTCTACTGTATATAGCCTCTCTACTGTATATAGCCTCACTACTTTTATATCCTCTCTACTGTATATAGCCTCTCTACTGTATATAGCCTCTCTACTGTATATAGCCTCACTACTTTTATATCCTCTCTACTGTATATAGCCTCTCTACTTTATATAGCCTCTCTACTCTATACAGCCTCTCTACTGTATATAACCTCTCTACTGTATATAGCCTCTCTACTGTATATAGCCTCTCTACTGTATATAGCCTCTCTACTGTATGTAGCCTCTACTGTATATAGCCTCTCTACTGTATATAACCTCTCTACTGTATATAGCCTCTCTACTGTATATAGCCCCTCTACTGTATATAGCCTCTCTACTGTATATAACCTCTCTACTGTATATAGCCTCTCTACTGTATATAACCTCTCTACTGTATATAACCTCTCTACTGTATAAAGCCTCTACATATAACCTCTCTACTGTATATAGCCTCTCTACTGTATATAACCTCTCTACTGTATATAACCTCTCTACTGTATATAGCCTCTACTGTATATAACCTCTCTACTGTATATAGCCTCTTTACTGTATATAACCTCTCTACTGTATATGTCCTCTCTACTGTATATAGCCCCTCTACTGTATATAGCCTCTCTACTGTATATAGCCCCTCTACTGTATAAAGCCTCTCTACTGTATATAGCCTCTCTACTGTATATAACCTCTCTACTGTTTATAGCCTCTCTACTGTATATAACCTCTCTACTGTATTTAGCCTCTCTACTGTATATAGCCTCTCTACTGTATATAGCCTCTCTACTGTATATAACCTCTCTACTGTATTTAGCCTCTCTACTGTATATAGCCTCTCTACCGTATATAACCTCTCTACTGTATATAGCCTCTCTACTGTATATAGCCTCTCTACTGTATAAAGCCTCTCTACTGTATATAACCTCTCTACTGTATATAGCCTCTCTACTGTATATAGCCTCTCTACTGTATATAACCTCTCTACTGTATATAGCCTGTCTTTTTACTGTTGTTTTATTTCTTTACTTACCTATTGTTCACCTAATACATTTCTGGCACTATTGGTTAGAGCCTGTAAGTAAGCATTTCACTGTAAGGTCTACTACACCTGTTGTATTCAGCATTTCACTGTAAGGTCTACTACACCTGTTGTATTCAGCATTTCACTGTAAGGTCTACTACACCTGTTGTATTCAGCATTTCACTGTGAGGTCTACTACACCTGTTGTATTCAGCATTTCACTGTAAGGTCTACTACACCTGTTGTATTCAGCATTTCACTGTGAGGTCTACTACACCTGTTGTATTCAGCATTTCACTGTGAGGTCTACTACACCTGTTGTATTCAGCATTTCACTGTGAGGTCTACTACACCTGTTGTATTCAGCATTTCACTGTGAGGTCTACTACACCTGTTGTATTCAGCATTTCACTGTAAGGTCTACTACACCTGTTGTATTCAGCATTTCACTGTGAGGTCTACTACACCTGTTGTATTCAGCATTTCACGGTAAGGTCTACTACACCTGTTGTATTCAGCATTTCACTGTAAGGTCTACTACACCTGTTGTATTCAGCATTTCACTGTAAGGTCTACTACACCTGTTGTATTCAGCATTTCACTGTGAGGTCTACTACACCTGTTGTATTCAGCATTTCACTGTGAGGTCTACTACACCTGTTGTATTCAGCATTTCACTGTAAGGTCTACTACACCTGTTGTATTCAGCATTTCACTGTGAGGTCTACTACACCTGTTGTATTCAGCATTTCACTGTAAGGTCTACTACACCTGTTGTATTCAGCATTTCACTGTGAGGTCTACTACACCTGTTGTATTCAGCATTTCACTGTGAGGTCTACTACACCTGTTGTATTCAGCATTTCACTGTGAGGTCTACTACACCTGTTGTATTCAGCATTTCACTGTGAGGTCTACTACACCTGTTGTATTCAGCATTTCACTGTGAGGTCTACTACACCTGTTGTATTCAGCATTTCACTGTAAGGTCTACTACACCTGTTGTATTCAGCATTTCACTGTGAGGTCTACTACACCTGTTGTATTCAGCATTTCACGGTAAGGTCTACTACACCTGTTGTATTCAGCATTTCACTGTAAGGTCTACTACACCTGTTGTATTCAGCATTTCACTGTAAGGTCTACTACACCTGTTGTATTCAGCATTTCACTGTGAGGTCTACTACACCTGTTGTATTCAGCATTTCACTGTGAGGTCTACTACACCTGTTGTATTCAGCATTTCACTGTAAGGTCTACTACACCTGTTGTATTCAGCATTTCACTGTGAGGTCTACTACACCTGTTGTATTCAGCATTTCACTGTAAGGTCTACTACACCTGTTGTATTCAGCATTTCACTGTGAGGTCTACTACACCTGTTGTATTCAGCATTTCACGGTAAGGTCTACTACACCTGTTGTATTCAGCATTTCACTGTAAGGTCTACTACACCTGTTGTATTCAGCATTTCACTGTAAGGTCTACTACACCTGTTGTATTCAGCATTTCACTGTAAGGTCTACTACACCTGTTGTATTCAGCATTTCACTGTGAGGTCTACTACACCTGTTGTATTCAGCATTTCACTGTAAGGTCTACTACACCTGTTGTATTCAGTATTTCACTGTAAGGTCTACTACACCTGTTGTATTCAGCATTTCACTGTAAGGTCTACTACACCTGTTGTATTCAGCATTTCACTGTAAGGTCTACTACACCTGTTGTATTCAGCATTTCACTGTAAGGTCTACTACACCTGTTGTATTCAGCATTTCACTGTGAGGTCTACTACACCTGTTGTATTCAGCATTTCACTGTAAGGTCTACTACACCTGTTGTATTCAGCATTTCACTGTGAGGTCTACTACACCTGTTGTATTCAGCATTTCACTGTAAGGTCTACTACACCTGTTGTATTCAGCATTTCACTGTAAGGTCTACTACACCTGTTGTATTCAGCATTTCACTAAGGTCTACTACACCTGTTGTATTCAGCATTTCACTGTAAGGTCTACTACACCTGTTGTATTCGGCATTTCACTGTGAGGTCTACTACACCTGTTGTATTCAGCATTTCACTGTAAGGTCTACTACACCTGTTGTATTCAGCATTTCACTGTGAGGTCTACTACACCTGTTGTATTCAGCATTTCACTGTAAGGTCTACTACACCTGTTGTATTCAGCATTTCACTGTAAGGTCTACTACACCTGTTGTATTCAGCATTTCACTGTGAGGTCTACTACACCTGTTGTATTCAGCATTTCACTGTAAGGTATACTACACCTGTTGTATTCAGCATTTCACTGTGAGGTCTACTACACCTGTTGTATTCAGCATTTCACTGTAAGGTCTACTACACCTGTTGTATTCAGCATTTCACTGTAAGGTCTACTACACCTGTTGTATTCAGCATTTCACTGTAAGGTCTACTACACCTGTTGTATTCAGCATTTCACTGTAAGGTCTACTACACCTGTTGTATTCAGCATTTCACTGTAAGGTCTACTACACCTGTTGTATTCAGCATTTCACTGTGAGGTCTACTACACCTGTTGTATTCAGCATTTCACTGTAAGGTCTACTACACCTGTTGTATTCAGCATTTCACTGTAAGGTCTACTACACCTGTTGTATTCAGCATTTCACTGTAAGGTCTACTACACCTGTTGTATTCAGCATTTCACTGTAAGGTCTACTACACCTGTTGTATTTATCATTTCACTGTAAGGTCTACTACACCTGTTGTATTCAGCATTTCACTGTAAGGTCTACTACACCTGTTGTATTCAGCATTTCACTGGAAGGTCTACTACACCTGTTGTATTCAGCATTTCACTGTAAGGTCTACTACACCTGTTGTATTCAGCATTTCACTGTAAGGTCTACTACACCTGTTGTATTCAGCATTTCACTGTAAGGTCTACTACACCTGTTGTATTCAGCATTTCACTGTAAGGTCTACTACACCTGTTGTATTCAGCATTTCACTGTGAGGTCTACTACACCTGTTGTATTCGGCGCACGTGACAAATAAACTTTGATCTGATTTGACCTCTGAACCTGACCTCTGAACCTAACCCGGCTTAAGTTATACCATCACACCATCAGGTAGCTAGATTCCACACATCACCACAATAAGCCCTGTCCCAAACCCCCACAAAACACCAAGATCACATGACAGTAAACTGGTCAAGGTGGTTTGATACCATCTCTCTCATCTTTCTAAATGCCTCTATATAGCCTTTATACAGTGTTGTTAATTTAGAGTTCACTGTTCAATGATGCCCTCTCTGTCTCTCTGTCTCTCTTTCTGTCTCTCTGTCTCTGTCTCTCTTTCTTTCTCTCTGTCTCTCTCTCTGTCTCTCTCTCTATCTGTCTGTCTCTCTCTATCTCTCTCTGTCTCTCTTTCTGTCTCTCTGTCTCTCTCTCTCTGTCTCTCTTTCTGTCTCTCTGTCTCTGTCTCTCTTTCTGTCTCTCTGTCTCTCTCTCTGTCTCTCTCTCTATCTGTCTGTCTCTCTCTATCTCTCTCTGTCTCTCTTTCTGTCTCTCTGTCTCTCTCTCTGTCTCTCTCTCTATCTGTCTGTCTCTCTCTATCTCTCTCTGTCTCTCTTTCTGTCTCTCTGTCTCTGTCTCTCTTTCTGTCTCTCTCTGTCTCTCTATCTGTCTGTCTGTCTCTCTCTCTCTCTATCTCTCTCTGTCTCTCTTTCTGTCTCTCTGTCTCTCTTTCTGTCTCTCTGTCTCTGTCTCTCTTTCTGTCTCTCTGTCTCTCTCTCTGTCTCTCTATCTGTCTGTCTCTCTCTCTCTCTATCTCTCTCTGTCTCTCTTTCTGTCTCTCTGTCTCTGTCTCTCTTTCTGTCTCTCTGTCTCTCTCTATCTGTCTCTCTGTCTCTGTCTCTCTCTGTCTCTCTTTCTGTCTCTCTGTCTCGCTCTATCTGTCTGTCTCTCTTTCTGTCTCTCTGTCTCTGTCTCTCTGTCTCTGTCTCTCTCCCTCTCATAGTTGTATCGTGGGCACCAGTGTAGCCTCCCTGCTGATGACCATCGAAGAGATGCACATCCTAAGCAAGAAGATGTTTTTCAACAGTCTCAGTCTCCACGCGAGCAGGCTCATGGACAAGGTAGGCGTTTGTTGTTTTTAGTAAACTAAACATCACTTTGTTGATGACCTCATATAGAGCTTCTATTTTGTTGCTCTGATTGGACACGGCTATCACCTATCACAGTATTTTGTTGTATGAATACGATCCGTGAACATGTACAGAGATGAACAGTTTGAACAGCTGACATAAAAACATCCCAGAAATATTCTATTCACACAGAAAATGTTTTTTCTCTCCCAATTTTGTGTACAAATTTCTTAACATCCCTGTCAGTGAGCATTTCTCCTTTGTCAAGATAATCCATCCACCTGACCAGGTGTGGCATATCAAGAAGCTGATTAAACAGCATGATCATTACACAGGTGAACCTTGCGCTGGGCACAATAAAAGGCCACTTTAAAATATGCAGTTTTGTCAACCAACACGAAGCCACAGATGTCTCAAGTTTTGAGGGAGCGTGCTACTGGCGTGCTGACTGCAGGCATGTCCTTCAGAGCTGTTACCAGAGAATTGAATGTTCATTGATTCATAAGCCAACCCCCCAACGCCTTTTTAAAGAATTCCGCAGTACGTCCAACCGGCCTCACGACCGCAGACCTGGGTCGGGAGGGGGGGGGGGGGGGGGGGGATTTCTGTCTGTAATAAAGCTCTTTCTTGGGGGGAAAACTAATTCTGATTGGCTGGGCCTTGCGCCACACTGGCTGGGTCTGGATCCCCACTGGCTGGGTCTGGATCCCCAGTGGCTGGTCTGGCCCCCCCAGTGGCTGGGTCTGGCTCCCCCAGTGGCTGGGTCTGGATCCCCACTGGCTGGGTCTGGCCCCCCCAGTGGCTGGGTCTGGCCCCCCCAGTGGCTGGGTCTGGCCCCCCCAGTGGCTGGGTCTGGTCCCCCAGTGGCTGGGTCTGGCCCCCCAGTGGGTGGTTCTGGCTCCCCAGTGGCTGGTTCTGGCTCCCCAGTGGTTGGGTCTGGTTCTGGGTCTGGGTCTGGCTCCCCAGTGGCTGGTTCTGGGGCTGGGTCTGGTTCTGGCTCCCCAGGTTCTGGTTCTGGGTCTGGGTCTGACTCCCCAGTGGCTGGTTCTGGGTCTGGGTCTGGCTCCCCAGTGGCTGGGTCTGGTTCTGGGTCTGGCTCCCCAGTGGCTGGTTCTGGGTCTGGGTCTGGCTCCCCAGGTTCTGGTTCTGGGTCTGGGTCTGGCTCCCCAGTGGCTGGTTCTGGGTCTGGCTCCCCAGGTTCTGGTTCTGGGTCTGGGTCTGGCTCCCCAGTGGCTGGTTCTGGGTCTGGGTCTGGCTCCCCAGTGGCTGGTTCTGGGTCTGGCTCCCCAGGTTCTGGTTCTGGGTCTGGGTCTGGCTCCCCAGGTTCTGGTTCTGGGTCTGGCTCCCCAGTGGCTGGTTCTGGGTCTGGCTCCCCAGGTTCTGGTTCTGGGTCTGGCTCCCCAGGTTCTGGTTCTGGGTCTGGGTCTGGCTCCCCAGTGGCTGGTTCTGGGTCTGGCTCCCCAGGTTCTGGTTCTGGTTCTGGGTCTGGCTCCCCAGGTTCTGGTTCTGGGTCTGGGTCTGGCTCCCCAGTGGCTGGTTCTGGGTCTGGCTCCCCAGGTTCTGGCCTATTGACTGATTTTCGTTATATGAACTGTAAAATCTTTGACATATATTCATTTTATATTTGATATTTGTCTTCAGTATAGAAGTGACTTACCTCGTCCTGTGTACATGCTGTGTACATGCTGTGTACATGCTGTGTACATGCTGTGTGCATGCTGTGTACATGCTGTGTACATGCTGTGTACATGCTGTGTACATGCTGTGTACATGCTGTGTACATGCTGTGTGCATGCTGTGTACATGCTGTGTACATGCTGTGTACATGCTGTGTACATGCTGTGTACATGCTGTGTACATGCCGTGTACATGCCGTGTACATGCCGTGTACATGCCGTGTACATGCTGTGTACATGCTGTGTACATGCTGTGTACATGCCGTGTACATGCCGTGTACATGCCGTGTACATGCCGTGTACATGCCGTGTACATGCCGTGTACATGCCGTGTACATGCCGTGTACATGCATGATGGTCCAACTTCCACATGTTCTATTTAGACAACAAAAAAATGTTCCTGTGCCCAAGCTAATGACATGCTGGTGCAGTAGTAGTTCAATAGGATATGGAGAAACATGTTGTTTTCTCAACCCTCACAGACAACTGTAAGACATGCAGATCTAAACGGGTCCCTAATTCACTATATAGAGCACTGCTTTTGACCAGGGCCCATAGGGCTTTGGTCTAAAGTAGTGCCCTATACAGGGAATAAGGTCACCATTTGGGACCGTTTGTGAGGAGAGCTGGTAGTTACCAGTTGGGACTGAGAAACAGCAGTCCGTTTCCTCAAATTGGAGTCCAAATATCCCGGATCACGGACAGGCCTCAGTCCAAACAACACTAGCTGCTATCAGATCAATAGCATGAATCACACTAACAACCCTCAACACCTCTCTAATCTATCGGCCTTGGGTTAGGCTGCTACTTTGTTACCTTCTCCACACCAGCTAATACCAGGGACACTGACTTCTACTAATCACATGTATTAGATGGAGAGGAGGAGAGATGGAGAGTAGGAGAGATGGAGGGAGGAGAGATGGAGAGGGGGAGAGATGGGGAGAGATGGAGAGGGGGAGAGATGGGGAGAGATGGAGGGGGGGAGAGTTGGAGGGGGGAGAGCTGGAGGGAGGAGAGCTGGAGGGAGGAGAGTTGGAGGGAGGAGAGTTGGAGGGAGGAGAGTTGGAGGGAGGAGAGTTGGAGGGAGGAGAGTTGGAGGGAGGAGAGTTGGAGGGAGGAGAGTTGGAGGGAGGGAGGAGAGTTGGAGGGAGGGAGGGAGGGAGGGAGGGAGGAGAGCTGGAGGGAGGAGAGCTGGAGGGAGGAGAGTTGGAGGGAGGAGAGTTGGAGAGTTGGAGGGAGGGAGGGAGGAGAGTTGGAGGGAGGGAGGGAGGAGAGCTGGAGGGAGGAGAGTTGGAGGGAGGGAGGGAGGAGAGCTGGAGGGAGGAGAGCTGGAGGGAGGAGAGCTGGAGGGAGGAGAGCTGGAGGGAGGAGAGTTGGAGGGAGGAGAGTTGGAGGGAGGAGAGTTGGAGGGAGGAGAGTTGGAGGGAGGAGAGTTGGAGGGAGGGAGGGAGGAGAGTTGGAGGGAGGGAGGGAGGAGATTTGGAGGGAGGGAGGGAGGGAGGAGAGTTGGAGGGAGGGGGAGAGTTGGAGGGAGGGGGAGAGTTGGAGGGAGGAGAGATTGGGAGAGATGGAGAGGGGGAGAGATGGAGAAGGGGAGAGTTGGAGAGATGGGGAGAGATGGAGAGGGGAGAGATGGAGGAGAGATGGGGAGAGGAGAGATTGGGAGAGTTTGAGGGAGGAGAGATGGGGAGAGATGGAGAGGGGTAGAGATGGAGGGAGGAGAGGGGGAGAGTTGGAGGGATGGGGAGAGATGGAGAGGGTGAGAGATGGAGGGAGGAGAGATGGGGAGAGTTTGAGGGAGGAGAGATTGGGAGAGTTTAAGGGAGGAGAGATGGGGAGAGTTTGAGGGAGGAGAGATGGGGAGAGTTTGAGGGAGGAGAGATGGGGAGAGATGGAGAGGGGGAGAGATGGAGGGAGGAGGAGAGGGGTAGAGATGGGGAGAGATGGAGAGGGGTAGGGAGAGGAGAGATGGGGAGAGATGGAGGGAGGAGAGGGGGAGAGATGGAGAGATGGAGGGAGGAGAGATGGAGAGGGGTAGGGAGAGGAGAGGAGAGATGGGGAGAGATGGAGAGGGGGAGAGATGGAGGGAGGAGGAGAGGGGTAGGGAGAGGAGAGGAGCATGGCCATGGTAGCTATGAAGGAGGAACTGTAGCGTAAGTGGTTGAATTGTTTCTCTAACCCCTCCCTCCTCCTGCCCCTCCCTCTAACCCCTCCCTCCTCCTCCTCCTCTTCCTCTTCCTCCTCCTCCCTCTAACCCCTCCCTCCTCCTCCTCCTCTTCCTCCTCCTCCCTCTAACCCCTCCTTCCTCCTCCTCCTCCCTCTAACCCCTCCCTCCTCCTCCTCCTCCCTCTAACCCCTCCCTCCTCCTCCTCCTCCCTCTAACCCCTCCCTCCTCCTCCCTCTAACCCCTCCCTCCTCCTCCTCCTCCTCCTCCCTCTAACCCCTCCCTCCTCCTCCTCCTCCCTCTAACCCCTCCCTCCTCCTACCCCTCCCTCTAACCCCTCCCTCCTCCTACCTCTCCCTCTAACCCCTCCCTCCTACCCCTCCCTCCTCCTCCTCCTACTCCTCCTCCTACTCCTCCTTCTAACCCCTCCCTCCTCCTCCTTCCTCCTACCCCTCCCTCTAACCACCTCCTCCTCCTCCCTCCAGGTGGAGCTCCCCCCTCCAGACCTGGGCCCCACCTCCTCTCTGACCCAGACCCTGGCTCTCCTGAGGGAGGTGTTGGCCTCTCATGACTCCTCTGTAGTTCCTCTGGACGCTCGCCAGGCTGACTTTGCTCAGGTAATGTCCTCTGCCCTCTGGTTAATGTCCTCTGCCCTCGGGTCAATGTCCTTTGCCCTCAGGTTAATGTCCTTTGCCCTCAGGTTAATGTCCTCTGCCCTCAGGTTAATGTCCTCTGCCCTCAGGTTAATGTCCTCTGCCCTCTGGTTAATGTCCTCTGCCCTCAGGTTAATGTCCTCTGCCCTCAGGTTAATATCCTCTGCCCTCTGGTTAATGTCCTCTGCCCTCAGGTTAATGTCCTCTGCCCTCAGGTTAATGTCCTCTGCCCTCTGGTAATGTCCTCTGCCCTCAGGTTAATGTCCTCTGCCCTCAGGTTAATGTCCTCTGCCCTCAGGTTAATGTCCTCTGCCCTCTGGTAATGTCCTCTGCCCTCAGGTTAACGTCCTCTGCCCTCAGGTTAATGTCCTGTGCCCTCAGGTTAATGTCCTCTGCCCTCAGGTTAATGTCCTCTGCCCTCAGGTTAATGTCCTCTGCCCTCTGGTAATGTCCTCTGCCCTCAGGTTAATGTCCTCTGCCCTCAGGTTAATGTCCTTTGCCCTCAGGTTAATGTCCTTTGCCCTCAGGTTAATGTCCTCTGCCCTCAGGTTAATGTCCTTTGCCCTCAGGTTAATGTCCTCTGCCCTCTGGTTAATGTCCTCTGCCCTCAGGTTAATGTCCTCTGCCCTCAGGTTAATGTCCTCTGCCCTCAGGTTAATGTCCTCTGCCCTCAGGTTAATGTCCTCTGCCCTCAGGTTAATGTCCTCTGCCCTCAGGTTAATGTCCTCTGCCCTCAGGTTAATGTCCTCTGCCCTCTGGTAATGTCCTCTGCCCTCAGGTTAATGTCCTCTGCCCTCAGGTTAATGTCCTCTGCCCTCAGGTTAATGTCCTTTGCCCTCAGGTTAATGTCCTCTGCCCTCAGGTTAATGTCCTCTGCCCTCAGGTTAATGTCCTCTGCCCTCAGGTTAATGTCCTCTTCCCTCGGGTTAATGTCCTCTGCCCTCGGGTTAATGTCCTCTGCCCTCGGGTTAATGTCCTCTGCCCTCGGGTTAATGTCCTCTGCCCTCGGGTTAATGTCCTCTGCCCTCTGGTAATGTCCTCTGCCCTCTGTCTCGCTGTCTGTCTGTCTGGCTCTCTGTCTGTCTGTCTCGCTCTGTCTGTCTCGCTCTGTCTGTCTCGCTCTCTCTGTCTGTCTGTCTCGCTCTCTCTGTCTGTCTGTCTCGCTCTCTCTGTCTGTCTGTCTCGCTCTCTCTGTCTGTCTGTCTGTCTCGCTCTCTCTGTCTGTCTGTCTCGCTCTCTCTGTCTGTCTGTCTCGCTCTCTCTGTCTGTCTGTCTGTCTCGCTCTCTCTCTGTCTGTCTCGCTCTCTCTCTGTCTGTCTCGCTCTCTCTGTCTGTCTGTCTCGCTCTCTCTCTGTCTGTCTCGCTCTCTCTCTGTCTGTCTCGCTCTCTCTGTCTGTCTTGCTCTCTCTGTCTGTCTCGCTCTCTCTCTGTCTGTCTCGCTCTCTGTCTGTCTGTCTCGCTCTCTGTCTGTCTCTCTCGCTCTCTCTCTCTCTCTGTCTCGCTCTCTCGCTCTCTGTCTCTCTCTCTCTGTCTCGCTCGCTCTCTTTCTCTCTCTCTGTCTGTCTGTTAGGTGTTGTCTTGTATCCTGGATCCCCTGTTTTCAGCCAGTAACCTGTCCTCTCTCTGTCTCTCTGTCCTCTCTCTGTCTCTCTGTTAGGTGTTGTCTTGTATCCTGGACCCCCTGTTTTCAGCCAGTAACCTGTACTCTCTCTGTCTCTCTGTCCTCTCTCTGTCTCTCTGTTAGGTGTTGTCTTGTATCCTGGACCCCCTGTTTTCAGCCAGTAACCTGTACTCTCTCTGTCTCTCTGTCCTCTCTCTGTCTCTCTGTTAGGTGTTGTCTTGTATCCTGGACCCCCTGCTCCAGCTGTGTACAGTTTCAGCCAGTAACCTCGGTACCGCAGACATGGCAACGTACATGGTGAACTCTCTGTATGTGATGAAGACCACCCTGGCTCTGTTTGAGTTCACAGACAAGAGGCTGGAGATGCTGGAGTTCCAGGTACTGAACTGGCAACCCTTAGTTGGAGCACTGATGGCCAGTTTCCAAAAGACAGATGAGGCCTCGTGCTGGACTAAGGAGAGTTCAGGACTACAACTCAATCTGTCTCCGGGAAACTGGCCATCAGTGTTGTAGAAAAGTTGTCTGTCCCTGGACGTGCCTGAAACATGTGGATGTCACATTATAGACATTACAGAATATATTCTATTTGATGTTTAGGCCTAATTTAGTCAATACTACTCCAGCCAGTGATTGAACTGTCTTTACGTGTTCTGTTCCAACAACAGTAGCCATAGTAACATTACATACATGATGTATTCTGTTCTAGAACAGTAGCCATAGTAACATTACATACATGATGTATTCTGTTCTAGAACAGTAGCCATAGTAACATTAAATACATGATGTATTCTGTTCTAGAACAGTAGCCATAGTAACATTAAATACATGATGTATTCTGTTCCAACAACAGTAGCCATAGTAACATTAAATACATGATGTATTCTGTTCAGACAACAGTAGCCATAGTAACATTAAATACATGATGTATTCTGTTCTAGAACAGTAGCCATAGTAACATTAAATACATGATGTATTCTGTTCCAGAACAGTAGCCATAGTAACATTAAATACATGATGTATTCTGTTCCAGAACAGTAGCCATAGTAACATTAAATACATGATGTATTCTGTTCCAGAACAGTAGCCATAGTAACATTAAATACATGATGTATTCTGTTCAGACAACAGTAGCCATAGTAACATTAAATACATGATGTATTCTGTTCTAGAACAGTAGCCATAGTAACATTACATACATGATGTATTCTGTTCTAGAACAGTAGTCATAGTAACATTAAATACATTATGTATTCTGTTCCAACAACAGTAGCCATAGTAACATTACATACATGATGTATTCTGTTCCAACAACAGTAGCCATAGTAACATTACATACATGATGTATTCTGTTCCAACAACAGTAGCCATAGTAACATTACATACATGATGTATTCTGTTCCAGAACAGTAGCCATAGTAACATTAAATACATGATGTATTCTGTTCTAGAACAGTAGCCATAGTAACATTACATACATGATGTATTCTGTTCCAACAACAGTAGCCATAGTAACATTACATACATGATGTATTCTGTTCCAGAACAGTAGCCATAGTAACATTAAATACATGATGTATTCTGTTCTAGAACAGTAGCCATAGTAACATTACATACATGATGTATTCTGTTCCAGAACAGTAGCCATAGTAACATTAAATACATGATGTATTCTGTTCTAGAACAGTAGCCATAGTAACATTACATACATGATGTATTCTGTTCTAGAACAGTAGCCATAGTAACATTAAATACATGATGTATTCTGTTCTAGAACAGTAGTCATAGTAACATTAAATACATGATGTATTCTGTTCCAGAACAGTAGCCGTAGTAACATTAAATACATGATGTATTCTGTTCCAGAACAGTAGCCATAGTAACATTAAATACATGATGTATTCTGTTCCCAGAACAGTAGCCATAGTAACATTAAATACATGATGTATTCTGTTCCAGAACAGTAGTCATAGTAACATTAAATACATGATGTATTCTGTTCCCAGAACAGTAGCCATAGTAACATTAAATACATGATGTATTCTGTTCCAACAACAGTAGCCATAGTAACATTAAATACATGATGTATTCTGTTCCAACAACAGTAGCCATAGTAACATTAAATACATGATGTATTCTGTTCCAGAACAGTAGCCATAGTAACATTAAATACATGATGTATTCTGTTCCAACAACAGTAGCCATAGTAACATTAAATACATGATGTATTCTGTTCTAGAACAGTAGCCATAGTAACATTAAATACATGATGTATTCTGTTCTAGAACAGTAGCCATAGTAACATTAAATACATGATGTATTCTGTTCCAACAACAGTAGCCATAGTAACATTAAATACATGATGTATTCTGTTCTAGAACAGTAGCCATAGTAACATTAAATACATGATGTATTCTGTTCCAACAACAGTAGCCATAGTAACATTAAATACATGATGTATTCTGTTCCAACAACAGTAGCCATAGTAACATTAAATACATGATGTATTCTGTTCCAGAACAGTAGCCATAGTAACATTAAATACATGATGTATTCTGTTCTAGAACAGTAGCCAGAGTAACATTAAATACATGATGTATTCTGTTCCAACAACAGTAGCCATAGTAACATTAAATACATGATGTATTCTGTTCCAGAACAGTAGCCATAGTAACATTAAATACATGATGTATTCTGTTCTAGAACAGTAGCCAGAGTAACATTAAATACATGATGTATTCTGTTCCAACAACAGTAGCCATAGTAACATTACATACATGATGTATTCTGTTCTAGAACAGTAGCCATAGTAACATTAAATACATGATGTATTCTGTTCAGACAACAGTAGCCATAGTAACATTAAATACATGATGTATTCTGTTCTAGAACAGTAGCCATAGTAACATTACATACATGATGTATTCTGTTTCAACAACAGTAGCCATAGTAACATTAAATACATGATGTATTCTGTTCTAGAACAGTAGCCATAGTAACATTAAATACATGATGTATTCTGTTCCAACAACAGTAGCCATAGTAACATTACATACATGATGTATTCTGTTTCAACAACAGTAGCCATAGTAACATTAAATACATGATGTATTCTGTTCTAGAACAGTAGCCATAGTAACATTAAATACATGATGTATTCTGTTCCAACAACAGTAGCCATAGTAACATTAAATACATTATGTATTCTGTTCTAGAACAGTAGCCATAGTAACATTAAATACATGATGTATTCTGTTCCAACAACAGTAGCCATAGTAACATTAAATACATGATGTATTCTGTTCCAACAACAGTAGCCATAGTAACATTAAATACATGATGTATTCTGTTTCAACAACAGTAGCCATAGTAACATTAAATACATGATGTATTCTGTTCCAACAACAGTAGCCATAGTAACATTAAATACATGATGTATTCTGTTCCAGAACAGTAGCCATAGTAACATTAAATACATGATGTATTCTGTTCTAGAACAGTAGCCATAGTAACATTAAATACATGATGTATTCTGTTCTAGAACAGTAGCCATAGTAACATTAAATACATGATGTATTCTGTTCCAACAACAGTAGCCATAGTAACATTACATACATGATGTATTCTGTTCTAGAACAGTAGCCATAGTAACATTAAATACATGATGTATTCTGTTCCCAGAACAGTAGCCATAGTAACATTAAATACATGATGTATTCTGTTCTAGAACAGTAGCCATAGTAACATTAAATACATGATGTATTCTGTTCTAGAACAGTAGCCATAGTAACATTAAATACATGATGTATTCTGTTCTAGAACAGTAGCCATAGTAACATTAAATACATGATGTATTCTGTTCTAGAACAGTAGCCATAGTAACATTAAATACATGATGTATTCTGTTCCAGAACAGTAGCCATAGTAACATTACATACATGATGTATTCTGTTCCAACAACAGTAGCCATAGTAACATTAAATACATGATGTATTCTGTTCCAGAACAGTAGCCATAGTAACATTAAATACATGATGTATTCTGTTCCAGAACAGTAGCCATAGTAACATTACATACATGATGTATTCTGTTCTAGAACAGTAGCCATAGTAACATTAAATACATGATGTATTCTGTTCCAGAACAGTAGCCATAGTAACATTACATACATGATGTATTCTGTTCCAACAACAGTAGCCATAGTAACATTACATACATGATGTATTCTGTTCTAGAACAGTAGCCATAGTAACATTAAATACATGATGTATTCTGTTCCAGAACAGTAGCCATAGTAACATTAAATACATGATGTATTCTGTTCCAACAACAGTAGCCATAGTAACATTAAATACATGATGTATTCTGTTCCAGAACAGTAGCCATAGTAACATTACATACATGATGTATTCTGTTCCAACAACAGTAGCCATAGTAACATTACATACATGATGTATTCTGTTCTAGAACAGTAGCCATAGTAACATTAAATACATGATGTATTCTGTTCCAGAACAGTAGCCATAGTAACATTAAATACATGATGTATTCTGTTCCAGAACAGTAGCCATAGTAACATTAAATACATGATGTATTCTGTTCCAACAACAGTAGCCATAGTAACATTAAATACATGATGTATTCTGTTCTAGAACAGTAGCCATAGTAACATTAAATACATGATGTATTCTGTTCTAGAACAGTAGCCATAGTAACATTACATACATGATGTATTCTGTTCCAACAACAGTAGCCATAGTAACATTAAATACATGATGTATTCTGTTCCAGAACAGTAGCCATAGTAACATTAAATACATGATGTGTTCTGTTCTAGAACAGTAGCCATAGTAACATTAAATACATGATGTATTCTGTTCCAACAACAGTAGCCATAGTAACATTAAATACATGATGTATTCTGTTCCAACAACAGTAGCCATAGTAACATTAAATACATGATGTATTCTGTTCCAGAACAGTAGCCATAGTAACATTAAATACATGATGTATTCTGTTCTAGAACAGTAGCCATAGTAACATTAAATACATGATGTATTCTGTTCTAGAACAGTAGCCATAGTAACATTAAATACATGATGTATTCTGTTCCAACAACAGTAGCCATAGTAACATTACATACATGATGTATTCTGTTCTAGAACAGTAGCCATAGTAACATTAAATACATGATGTATTCTGTTCCAACAACAGTAGCCATAGTAACATTAAATACATGATGTATTCTGTTCCAGAACAGTAGCCATAGTAACATTAAATACATGATGTATTCTGTTCCAACAACAGTAGCCATAGTAACATTAAATACATGATGTATTCTGTTCCAGAACAGTAGCCATAGTAACATTAAATACATGATGTATTCTGTTCCAACAACAGTAGCCATAGTAACATTAAATTCATGATGTATTCTGTTCCAACAACAGTAGCCATAGTAACATTAAATACATGATGTATTCTGTTCCAGAACAGTATCCATAGTAACATTAAATACATGATGTATTCTGTTCTAGAACAGTAGCCATAGTAACATTAAATACATGATGTATTCTGTTTCAACAACAGTAGCCATAGTAACATTAAATACATGATGTATTCTGTTCCAGAACAGTATCCATAGTAACATTAAATACATGATGTATTCTGTTCTAGAACAGTAGCCATAGTAACATTAAATACATGATGTATTCTGTTCCAGAACAGTAGCCATAGTAACATTACATACATGATGTATTCTGTTCCAGAACAGTAGCCATAGTAACATTAAATACATGATGTATTCTGTTCCAGAACAGTAGCCATAGTAACATTAAATACATGATGTATTCTGTTCCAGAACAGTAGCCATAGTAACATTAAATACATGATGTATTCTGTTCTAGAACAGTAGCCATAGTAACATTAAATACATGATGTATTCTGTTCTAGAACAGTAGCCATAGTAACATTAAATACATGATGTATTCTGTTCTAGAACAGTAGCCATAGTAACATTAAATACATGATGTATTCTGTTCTAGAACAGTAGCCATAGTAACATTAAATACATGATGTATTCTGTTCTAGAACAGTAGCCATAGTAACATTACATACATGATGTATTCTGTTCCAACAACAGTAGCCATAGTAACATTAAATACATGATGTATTCTGTTCCAGAACAGTAGCCATAGTAACATTAAATACATGATGTATTCTGTTCTAGAACAGTAGCCATAGTAACATTAAATACATGATGTATTCTGTTCCAACAACAGTAGCCATAGTAACATTACATACATGATGTATTCTGTTCTAGAACAGTAGCCATAGTAACATTAAATACATGATGTATTCTGTTCCAACAACAGTAGCCATAGTAACATTAAATACATGATGTATTCTGTTCCAGAACAGTAGCCATAGTAACATTAAATACATGATGTATTCTGTTCCAACAACAGTAGCCATAGTAACATTAAATACATGATGTATTCTGTTCCAGAACAGTAGCCATAGTAACATTAAATACATGATGTATTCTGTTCCAGAACAGTAGCCATAGTAACATTAAATACATGATGTATTCTGTTCTAGAACAGTAGCCATAGTAACATTAAATACATGATGTATTCTGTTCTAGAACAGTAGCCATAGTAACATTAAATACATGATGTATTCTGTTCTAGAACAGTAGCCATAGTAACATTAAATACATGATGTATTCTGTTCTAGAACAGTAGCCATAGTAACATTAAATACATGATGTATTCTGTTCTAGAACAGTAGCCATAGTAACATTACATACATGATGTATTCTGTTCCAACAACAGTAGCCATAGTAACATTAAATACATGATGTATTCTGTTCCAGAACAGTAGCCATAGTAACATTAAATACATGATGTATTCTGTTCTAGAACAGTAGCCATAGTAACATTAAATACATGATGTATTCTGTTCCAACAACAGTAGCCATAGTAACATTACATACATGATGTATTCTGTTCTAGAACAGTAGCCATAGTAACATTAAATACATGATGTATTCTGTTCCAACAACAGTAGCCATAGTAACATTAAATACATGATGTATTCTGTTCCAGAACAGTAGCCATAGTAACATTAAATACATGATGTATTCTGTTCCAACAACAGTAGCCATAGTAACATTAAATACATGATGTATTCTGTTCCAGAACAGTAGCCATAGTAACATTAAATACATGATGTATTCTGTTCCAACAACAGTAGCCATAGTAACATTAAATTCATGATGTATTCTGTTCCAACAACAGTAGCCATAGTAACATTAAATACATGATGTATTCTGTTCCAGAACAGTATCCATAGTAACATTAAATACATGATGTATTCTGTTCTAGAACAGTAGCCATAGTAACATTAAATACATGATGTATTCTGTTTCAACAACAGTAGCCATAGTAACATTAAATACATGATGTATTCTGTTCCAGAACAGTATCCATAGTAACATTAAATACATGATGTATTCTGTTCTAGAACAGTAGCCATAGTAACATTAAATACATGATGTATTCTGTTCCAGAACAGTAGCCATAGTAACATTACATACATGATGTATTCTGTTCCAGAACAGTAGCCATAGTAACATTAAATACATGATGTATTCTGTTCCAGAACAGTAGCCATAGTAACATTAAATACATGATGTATTCTGTTCCAGAACAGTAGCCATAGTAACATTACATACATGATGTATTCTGTTCCAGAACAGTAGCCATAGTAACATTAAATACATGATGTATTCTGTTCTAGAACAGTAGCCATAGTAACATTAAATACATGATGTATTCTGTTCTAGAACAGTAGCCATAGTAACATTAAATACATGATGTATTCTGTTCTAGAACAGTAGCCATAGTAACATTAAATACATGATGTATTCTGTTCTAGAACAGTAGCCATAGTAACATTAAATACATTATGTATTCTGTTCCAACAACAGTAGCCATAGTAACATTACATACATGATGTATTCTGTTCTAGAACAGTAGCCATAGTAACATTAAATACATGATGTATTCTGTTCTAGAACAGTAGCCATAGTAACATTAAATACATGATGTATTCTGTTCCAGAACAGTAGCCATAGTAACATTAAATACATGATGTATTCTGTTCTAGAACAGTAGCCATAGTAACATTAAATACATGATGTATTCTGTTCCAACAACAGTAGCCATAGTAACATTAAATACATGATGTATTCTGTTCCAACAACAGTAGCCATAGTAACATTAAATACATTATGTATTCTGTTCCAACAACAGTAGCCATAGTAACATTAAATACATGATGTATTCTGTTCTAGAACAGTAGCCATAGTAACATTAAATACATGATGTATTCTGTTCTAGAACAGTAGCCATAGTAACATTAAATACATGATGTATTCTGTTCTAGAACAGTAGCCATAGTAACATTAAATACATGATGTATTCTGTTCCAGAACAGTAGCCATAGTAACATTAAATACATGATGTATTCTGTTCAGACAACAGTAGCCATAGTAACATTAAATACATTATGTATTCTGTTCTAGAACAGTAGCCATAGTAACATTAAATACATGATGTATTCTGTTCCAACAACAGTAGCCATAGTAACATTAAATACATGATGTATTCTGTTCTAGAACAGTAGCCATAGTAACATTAAATACATGATGTATTCTGTTCCAACAACAGTAGCCGTAGTAACATTAAATACATGATGTATTCTATTCCAACAACAGTAGCCATAGTAACAATAAATACATGATGTATTCTGTTCTAGAACAGTAGCCATAGTAACATTAAATACATGATGTATTCTGTTCCAACAACAGTAGCCATAGTAACATTAAATACATGATGTATTCTGTTCTAGAACAGTAGCCATAGTAACATTAAATACATGATGTATTCTGTTCTAGAACAGTAGCCATAGTAACATTAAATACATGATGTATTCTGTTCTAGAACAGTAGCCATAGTAACATTAAATACATGATGTATTCTGTTCTAGAACAGTAGCCATAGTAACATTAAATTCATGATGTATTCTGTTCCAACAACAGTAGCCATAGTAACATTAAATACATGATGTATTCTGTTCCAACAACAGTAGCCATAGTAACATTAAATACATGATGTATTCTGTTCCAACAACAGTAGCCATAGTAACATTAAATACATGATGTATTCTGTTCAGACAACAGTAGCCGTAGTAACATTAAATACATGATGTATTCTATTCCAACAACAGTAGCCATAGTAACATTAAATTCATGATGTATTCTGTTCCAACAACAGTAGCCATAGTAACATTAAATACATGATGTATTCTGTTCCAACAACAGTAGCCATAGTAACATTAAATACATGATGTATTCTGTTCCAACAACAGTAGCCATAGTAACATTAAATACATGATGTATTCTATTCCAACAACAGTAGCCATAGTAACATTAAATTCATGATGTATTCTGTTCCAACAACAGTAGCCATAGTAACATTAAATACATGATGTATTCTGTTCCAACAACAGTAGCCATAGTAACATTAAATACATGATGTATTCTGTTCAGACAACAGTAGCCATAGTAACATTAAATACATGATGTATTCTGTTCAGACAACAGTAGCCATAGTAACATTAAATACATTATGTATTCTGTTCTAGAACAGTAGCCATAGTAACATTAAATACATGATGTATTCTGTTCCAACAACAGTAGCCATAGTAACATTAAATACATGATGTATTCTGTTCCAGAACAGTAGCCATAGTAACATTAAATACATTATGTATTCTGTTCCAACAACAGTAGCCATAGTAACATTAAATACATGATGTATTCTGTTCTAGAACAGTAGCCATAGTAACATTAAATACATGATGTATTCTATTCCAACAACAGTAGCCATAGTAACATTAAATTCATGATGTATTCTGTTCCAACAACAGTAGCCATAGTAACATTAAATACATGATGTATTCTGTTCCAACAACAGTAGCCATAGTAACATTAAATACATGATGTATTCTGTTCCAACAACAGTAGCCATAGTAACATTAAATACATGATGTATTCTGTTCTAGAACAGTAGCCATAGTAACATTAAATACATGATGTATTCTGTTCTAGAACAGTAGCCATAGTAACATTAAATACATGATGTATTCTGTTCTAGAACAGTAGCCATAGTAACATTAAATACATGATGTATTCTGTTCTAGAACAGTAGCCATAGTAACATTAAATACATGATGTATTCTGTTCCAACAACAGTAGCCATAGTAACATTAAATACATGATGTATTCTGTTCCCAGAACAGTAGCCATAGTAACATTAAATACATGATGTATTCTGTTCTAGAACAGTAGCCATAGTAACATTAAATACATGATGTATTCTGTTCTAGAACAGTAGCCATAGTAACATTAAATACATGATGTATTCTGTTCTAGAACAGTAGCCATAGTAACATTAAATACATGATGTATTCTGTTCCAACAACAGTAGCCATAGTAACATTAAATACATGATGTATTCTGTTCCCAGAACAGTAGCCATAGTAACATTAAATACATGATGTATTCTGTTCCAACAACAGTAGCCATAGTAACATTAAATACATGATGTATTCTGTTCCAACAACAGTAGCCATAGTAACATTAAATACATGATGTATTCTATTCCAACAACAGTAGCCATAGTAACATTAAATTCATGATGTATTCTGTTCCAGAACAGTAGCCATAGTAACATTAAATACATGATATATTCTGTTCCAGAACAGTAGCCATAGTAACATTAAATACATGATGTTTTCTGTTCCAACAACAGTAGCCATAGTAACATTAAATACATGATGTTTTCTGTTCCAACAACAGTAGCCATAGTAACATTAAATACATGATGTATTCTGTTCCAACAACAGTAGCCATAGTAACATTAAATACATGATGTATACTGTTCTAGAACAGTAGCCATAGTAACATTAAATACATGATGTATTCTGTTCCAACAACAGTAGCCATAGTAACATTAAATACATGATGTATTCTGTTCTAGAACAGTAGCCATAGTAACATTAAATACATGATGTATTCTGTTTCAACAACAGTAGCCATAGTAACATTAAATACATGATGTATTCTGTTCTAGAACAGTAGCCATAGTAACATTAAATACATGATGTATTCTGTTCCAGAACAGTAGCCATAGTAACATTAAATACATTATGTATTCTGTTCCAGAACAGTAGCCATAGTAACATTAAATACATGATGTATTCTGTTCCCAGAACAGTAGCCATAGTAACATTAAATACATGATGTATTCTGTTCAGACAACAGTAGCCATAGTAACATTAAATACATGATGTATTCTGTTCAGACAACAGTAGCCATAGTAACATTAAATACATTATGTATTCTGTTCCAACAACAGTAGCCATAGTAACATTAAATACATGATGTATTCTGTTCTAGAACAGTAGCCATAGTAACATTAAATACATGATGTATTCTGTTCCAACAACAGTAGCCATAGTAACATTAAATACATGATGTATTCTGTTCTAGAACAGTAGCCATAGTAACATTAAATACATGATGTATTCTGTTCTAGAACAGTAGCCATAGTAACATTAAATACATGATGTATTCTGTTCAGACAACAGTAGCCATAGTAACATTAAATACATGATGTATTCTGTTCTAGAACAGTAGCCATAGTAACATTAAATACATGATGTATTCTGTTCAGACAACAGTAGCCATAGTAACATTAAATACATGATGTATTCTGTTCTAGAACAGTAGCCATAGTAACATTAAATACATGATGTATTCTGTTCTAGAACAGTAGCCATAGTAACATTACATACATGATGTATTCTGTTCCAGAACAGTAGCCATAGTAACATTAAATACATGATGTATTCTGTTCCAACAACAGTAGCCATAGTAACATTAAATACATGATGTATTCTGTTCCAGAACAGTAGCCATAGTAACATTAAATACATTATGTATTCTGTTCCAACAACAGTAGCCATAGTAACATTAAATACATGATGTTTTCTGTTCCAGAACAGTAGCCATAGTAACATTAAATACATGATGTATTCTGTTCTAGAACAGTAGCCATAGTAACATTAAATACATTATGTATTCTGTTCCAACAACAGTAGCCATAGTAACATTAAATACATGATGTATTCTGTTCCAGAACAGTAGCCATAGTAACATTAAATACATTATGTATTCTGTTCCAACAACAGTAGCCATAGTAACATTAAATACATGATGTATTCTGTTCTAGAACAGTAGCCATAGTAACATTAAATACATGATGTATTCTGTTCTAGAACAGTAGCCATAGTAACATTAAATACATGATGTATTCTGTTCTAGAACAGTAGCCATAGTAACATTAAATACATGATGTATTCTGTTCCAGAACAGTAGCCATAGTAACATTAAATACATGATGTATTCTGTTCAGACAACAGTAGCCATAGTAACATTAAATACATTATGTATTCTGTTCTAGAACAGTAGCCGTAGTAACATTAAATACATGATGTATTCTATTCCAACAACAGTAGCCATAGTAACATTAAATACATGATGTATTCTGTTCCAACAACAGTAGCCATAGTAACATTAAATTCATGATGTATTCTGTTCCAACAACAGTAGCCATAGTAACATTAAATACATGATGTATTCTGTTCCAACAACAGTAGCCATAGTAACATTAAATACATGATGTATTCTGTTCAGACAACAGTAGCCATAGTAACATTAAATACATGATGTATTCTGTTCAGACAACAGTAGCCATAGTAACATTAAATACATTATGTATTCTGTTCTAGAACAGTAGCCATAGTAACATTAAATACATGATGTATTCTGTTCCAACAACAGTAGCCATAGTAACATTAAATACATGATGTATTCTGTTCCAGAACAGTAGCCATAGTAACATTAAATACATTATGTATTCTGTTCCAACAACAGTAGCCATAGTAACATTAAATACATGATGTATTCTGTTCTAGAACAGTAGCCATAGTAACATTAAATACATGATGTATTCTATTCCAACAACAGTAGCCATAGTAACATTAAATTCATGATGTATTCTGTTCCAACAACAGTAGCCATAGTAACATTAAATACATGATGTATTCTGTTCCAACAACAGTAGCCATAGTAACATTAAATACATGATGTATTCTGTTCCAACAACAGTAGCCATAGTAACATTAAATACATGATGTATTCTGTTCTAGAACAGTAGCCATAGTAACATTAAATACATGATGTATTCTGTTCTAGAACAGTAGCCATAGTAACATTAAATACATGATGTATTCTGTTCTAGAACAGTAGCCATAGTAACATTAAATACATGATGTATTCTGTTCTAGAACAGTAGCCATAGTAACATTAAATACATGATGTATTCTGTTCCAACAACAGTAGCCATAGTAACATTAAATACATGATGTATTCTGTTCCCAGAACAGTAGCCATAGTAACATTAAATACATGATGTATTCTGTTCTAGAACAGTAGCCATAGTAACATTAAATACATGATGTATTCTGTTCTAGAACAGTAGCCATAGTAACATTAAATACATGATGTATTCTGTTCTAGAACAGTAGCCATAGTAACATTAAATACATGATGTATTCTGTTCCAACAACAGTAGCCATAGTAACATTAAATACATTATGTATTCTGTTCCCAGAACAGTAGCCATAGTAACATTAAATACATGATGTATTCTGTTCCAACAACAGTAGCCATAGTAACATTAAATACATGATGTATTCTGTTCCAACAACAGTAGCCATAGTAACATTAAATACATGATGTATTCTATTCCAACAACAGTAGCCATAGTAACATTAAATTCATGATGTATTCTGTTCCAGAACAGTAGCCATAGTAACATTAAATACATGATGTATTCTGTTCCAGAACAGTAGCCATAGTAACATTAAATACATGATGTTTTCTGTTCCAACAACAGTAGCCATAGTAACATTAAATACATGATGTTTTCTGTTCCAACAACAGTAGCCATAGTAACATTAAATACATGATGTATTCTGTTCCAACAACAGTAGCCATAGTAACATTAAATACATGATGTATACTGTTCTAGAACAGTAGCCATAGTAACATTAAATACATGATGTATTCTGTTCCAACAACAGTAGCCATAGTAACATTAAATACATGATGTATTCTGTTCTAGAACAGTAGCCATAGTAACATTAAATACATGATGTATTCTGTTTCAACAACAGTAGCCATAGTAACATTAAATACATGATGTATTCTGTTCTAGAACAGTAGCCATAGTAACATTAAATACATGATGTATTCTGTTCCAGAACAGTAGCCATAGTAACATTAAATACATTATGTATTCTGTTCCAGAACAGTAGCCATAGTAACATTAAATACATGATGTATTCTGTTCCCAGAACAGTAGCCATAGTAACATTAAATACATGATGTATTCTGTTCAGACAACAGTAGCCATAGTAACATTAAATACATGATGTATTCTGTTCAGACAACAGTAGCCATAGTAACATTAAATACATTATGTATTCTGTTCCAACAACAGTAGCCATAGTAACATTAAATACATGATGTATTCTGTTCTAGAACAGTAGCCATAGTAACATTAAATACATGATGTATTCTGTTCCAACAACAGTAGCCATAGTAACATTAAATACATGATGTATTCTGTTCTAGAACAGTAGCCATAGTAACATTAAATACATGATGTATTCTGTTCTAGAACAGTAGCCATAGTAACATTAAATACATGATGTATTCTGTTCAGACAACAGTAGCCATAGTAACATTAAATACATGATGTATTCTGTTCTAGAACAGTAGCCATAGTAACATTAAATACATGATGTATTCTGTTCAGACAACAGTAGCCATAGTAACATTAAATACATGATGTATTCTGTTCTAGAACAGTAGCCATAGTAACATTAAATACATGATGTATTCTGTTCTAGAACAGTAGCCATAGTAACATTACATACATGATGTATTCTGTTCCAGAACAGTAGCCATAGTAACATTAAATACATGATGTATTCTGTTCCAACAACAGTAGCCATAGTAACATTAAATACATGATGTATTCTGTTCAGACAACAGTAGCCATAGTAACATTAAATACATGATGTATTCTGTTCTAGAACAGTAGCCATAGTAACATTAAATACATGATGTATTCTGTTCCAACAACAGTAGCCATAGTAACATTAAATACATGATGTATTCTGTTCAGACAACAGTAGCCATAGTAACATTAAATACATGATGTATTCTGTTCAGACAACAGTAGCCATAGTAACATTAAATACAAGATGTATTCTGTTCCAACAACAGTAGCCATAGTAACATTAAATACATGATGTATTCTGTTCTAGAACAGTAGCCATAGTAACATTAAATACATTATGTATTCTGTTCCAGAACAGTAGCCATAGTAACATTAAATACATGATGTATTCTGTTCCAGAACAGTAGCCATAGTAACATTAAATACATGATGTATTCTGTTCCAGAACAGTAGCCATAGTAACATTAAATACATGATGTTTTCTGTTCCAGAACAGTAGCCATAGTAACATTAAATACATGATGTATTCTGTTCCAGAACAGTAGCCATAGTAACATTAAATACATGATGTATTCTGTTCCAGAACAGTAGCCATAGTAACATTAAATACATGATGTTTTCTGTTCCAGAACAGTAGCCATAGTAACATTAAATACATGATGTTTTCTGTTCCAGAACAGTAGCCATAGTAACATTAAATACATGATGTTTTCTGTTCCAGAACAGTAGCCATAGTAACATTAAATACATGATGTATTCTGTTCTAGAACAGTAGCCATAGTAACATTAAATACATGATGTATTCTGTTCCAGAACAGTAGCCATAGTAACATTAAATACATGATGTATTCTGTTCCAACAACAGTAGCCATAGTAACATTAAATACATGATGTATTCTGTTCCAGAACAGTAGCCATAGTAACATTAAATACATTATGTATTCTGTTCAGACAACAGTAGCCATAGTAACATTAAATACATGATGTATTCTGTTCCAACAACAGTAGCCATAGTAACATTAAATACATGATGTATTCTGTTCTAGAACAGTAGCCATAGTAACATTAAATACATGATGTATTCTGTTCCAGAACAGTAGCCATAGTAACATTAAATACATTATGTATTCTGTTCAGACAACAGTAGCCATAGTAACATTAAATACATGATGTATTCTGTTCTAGAACAGTAGCCATAGTAACATTAAATACATTATGTATTCTGTTCAGACAACAGTAGCCATAGTAACATTAAATACATGATGTATTCTGTTCAGACAACAGTAGCCATAGTAACATTAAATACATTATGTATTCTGTTCAGACAACAGTAGCCATAGTAACATTAAATACATGATGTATTCTGTTCCAGAACAGTAGCCATAGTAACATTAAATACATGATGTATTCTGTTCCAGAACAGTAGCCATAGTAACATTAAATACATGATGTATTCTGTTCAGACAACAGTAGCCATAGTAACATTAAATACATGATGTATTCTGTTCTAGAACAGTAGCCATAGTAACATTAAATACATTATGTATTCTGTTCAGACAACAGTAGCCATAGTAACATTAAATACATGATGTATTCTGTTCAGACAACAGTAGCCATAGTAACATTAAATACATGATGTATTCTGTTCTAGAACAGTAGCCATAGTAACATTAAATACATTATGTATTCTGTTCAGACAACAGTAGCCATAGTAACATTAAATACATGATGTATTCTGTTCCAGAACAGTAGCCATAGTAACATTAAATACATGATGTATTCTGTTCTAGAACAGTAGCCATAGTAACATTAAATACATGATGTATTCTGTTCTAGAACAGTAGCCATAGTAACATTAAATACATGATGTATTCTGTTCCAACAACAGTAGCCATAGTAACATTAAATACATGATGTATTCTGTTCTAGAACAGTAGCCATAGTAACATTAAATACATGATGTATTCTGTTCCAACAACAGTAGCCATAGTAACATTAAATACATGATGTATTCTGTTCTAGAACAGTAGCCATAGTAACATTAAATACATGATGTATTCTGTTCCAACAACAGTAGCCATAGTAACATTAAATACATGATGTATTCTGTTCTAGAACAGTAGCCATAGTAACATTAAATACATGATGTATTCTGTTCTAGAACAGTAGCCATAGTAACATTAAATAAATGATGTATTCTGTTCCAACAACAGTAGCCATAGTAACATTAAATACATGATGTATTCTATTCCAACAACAGTAGCCATAGTAACATTAAATACATGATGTATTCTGTTCCAGAACAGTAGCCATAGTAACATTAAATACATGATGTATTCTGTTCCAACAACAGTAGCCATAGTAACATTAAATACATGATGTATTCTGTTCCAACAACAGTAGCCATAGTAACATTAAATTCATGATGTATTCTGTTCCAACAACAGTAGCCATAGTAACATTAAATACATGATGTATTCTGTTCCAACAACAGTAGCCATAGTAACATTAAATACATGATGTATTCTGTTCAGACAACAGTAGCCATAGTAACATTAAATACATGATGTATTCTGTTCAGACAACAGTAGCCATAGTAACATTAAATACATTATGTATTCTGTTCTAGAACAGTAGCCATAGTAACATTAAATACATGATGTATTCTGTTCCAACAACAGTAGCCATAGTAACATTAAATACATGATGTATTCTGTTCCAGAACAGTAGCCATAGTAACATTAAATACATTATGTATTCTGTTCCAACAACAGTAGCCATAGTAACATTAAATACATGATGTATTCTGTTCTAGAACAGTAGCCATAGTAACATTAAATACATGATGTATTCTATTCCAACAACAGTAGCCATAGTAACATTAAATTCATGATGTATTCTGTTCCAACAACAGTAGCCATAGTAACATTAAATACATGATGTATTCTGTTCCAACAACAGTAGCCATAGTAACATTAAATACATGATGTATTCTGTTCCAACAACAGTAGCCATAGTAACATTAAATACATGATGTATTCTGTTCTAGAACAGTAGCCATAGTAACATTAAATACATGATGTATTCTGTTCTAGAACAGTAGCCATAGTAACATTAAATACATGATGTATTCTGTTCTAGAACAGTAGCCATAGTAACATTAAATACATGATGTATTCTGTTCTAGAACAGTAGCCATAGTAACATTAAATACATGATGTATTCTGTTCCAACAACAGTAGCCATAGTAACATTAAATACATGATGTATTCTGTTCCCAGAACAGTAGCCATAGTAACATTAAATACATGATGTATTCTGTTCTAGAACAGTAGCCATAGTAACATTAAATACATGATGTATTCTGTTCTAGAACAGTAGCCATAGTAACATTAAATACATGATGTATTCTGTTCTAGAACAGTAGCCATAGTAACATTAAATACATGATGTATTCTGTTCCAACAACAGTAGCCATAGTAACATTAAATACATTATGTATTCTGTTCCCAGAACAGTAGCCATAGTAACATTAAATACATGATGTATTCTGTTCCAACAACAGTAGCCATAGTAACATTAAATACATGATGTATTCTGTTCCAACAACAGTAGCCATAGTAACATTAAATACATGATGTATTCTATTCCAACAACAGTAGCCATAGTAACATTAAATTCATGATGTATTCTGTTCCAGAACAGTAGCCATAGTAACATTAAATACATGATGTATTCTGTTCCAGAACAGTAGCCATAGTAACATTAAATACATGATGTTTTCTGTTCCAACAACAGTAGCCATAGTAACATTAAATACATGATGTTTTCTGTTCCAACAACAGTAGCCATAGTAACATTAAATACATGATGTATTCTGTTCCAACAACAGTAGCCATAGTAACATTAAATACATGATGTATACTGTTCTAGAACAGTAGCCATAGTAACATTAAATACATGATGTATTCTGTTCCAACAACAGTAGCCATAGTAACATTAAATACATGATGTATTCTGTTCTAGAACAGTAGCCATAGTAACATTAAATACATGATGTATTCTGTTTCAACAACAGTAGCCATAGTAACATTAAATACATGATGTATTCTGTTCTAGAACAGTAGCCATAGTAACATTAAATACATGATGTATTCTGTTCCAGAACAGTAGCCATAGTAACATTAAATACATTATGTATTCTGTTCCAGAACAGTAGCCATAGTAACATTAAATACATGATGTATTCTGTTCCCAGAACAGTAGCCATAGTAACATTAAATACATGATGTATTCTGTTCAGACAACAGTAGCCATAGTAACATTAAATACATGATGTATTCTGTTCAGACAACAGTAGCCATAGTAACATTAAATACATTATGTATTCTGTTCCAACAACAGTAGCCATAGTAACATTAAATACATGATGTATTCTGTTCTAGAACAGTAGCCATAGTAACATTAAATACATGATGTATTCTGTTCCAACAACAGTAGCCATAGTAACATTAAATACATGATGTATTCTGTTCTAGAACAGTAGCCATAGTAACATTAAATACATGATGTATTCTGTTCTAGAACAGTAGCCATAGTAACATTAAATACATGATGTATTCTGTTCAGACAACAGTAGCCATAGTAACATTAAATACATGATGTATTCTGTTCTAGAACAGTAGCCATAGTAACATTAAATACATGATGTATTCTGTTCAGACAACAGTAGCCATAGTAACATTAAATACATGATGTATTCTGTTCTAGAACAGTAGCCATAGTAACATTAAATACATGATGTATTCTGTTCTAGAACAGTAGCCATAGTAACATTACATACATGATGTATTCTGTTCCAGAACAGTAGCCATAGTAACATTAAATACATGATGTATTCTGTTCCAACAACAGTAGCCATAGTAACATTAAATACATGATGTATTCTGTTCAGACAACAGTAGCCATAGTAACATTAAATACATGATGTATTCTGTTCTAGAACAGTAGCCATAGTAACATTAAATACATGATGTATTCTGTTCCAACAACAGTAGCCATAGTAACATTAAATACATGATGTATTCTGTTCAGACAACAGTAGCCATAGTAACATTAAATACATGATGTATTCTGTTCAGACAACAGTAGCCATAGTAACATTAAATACAAGATGTATTCTGTTCCAACAACAGTAGCCATAGTAACATTAAATACATGATGTATTCTGTTCTAGAACAGTAGCCATAGTAACATTAAATACATTATGTATTCTGTTCCAGAACAGTAGCCATAGTAACATTAAATACATGATGTATTCTGTTCCAGAACAGTAGCCATAGTAACATTAAATACATGATGTATTCTGTTCCAGAACAGTAGCCATAGTAACATTAAATACATGATGTTTTCTGTTCCAGAACAGTAGCCATAGTAACATTAAATACATGATGTATTCTGTTCCAGAACAGTAGCCATAGTAACATTAAATACATGATGTATTCTGTTCCAGAACAGTAGCCATAGTAACATTAAATACATGATGTTTTCTGTTCCAGAACAGTAGCCATAGTAACATTAAATACATGATGTTTTCTGTTCCAGAACAGTAGCCATAGTAACATTAAATACATGATGTTTTCTGTTCCAGAACAGTAGCCATAGTAACATTAAATACATGATGTATTCTGTTCTAGAACAGTAGCCATAGTAACATTAAATACATGATGTATTCTGTTCCAGAACAGTAGCCATAGTAACATTAAATACATGATGTATTCTGTTCCAACAACAGTAGCCATAGTAACATTAAATACATGATGTATTCTGTTCCAGAACAGTAGCCATAGTAACATTAAATACATTATGTATTCTGTTCAGACAACAGTAGCCATAGTAACATTAAATACATGATGTATTCTGTTCCAACAACAGTAGCCATAGTAACATTAAATACATGATGTATTCTGTTCTAGAACAGTAGCCATAGTAACATTAAATACATGATGTATTCTGTTCCAGAACAGTAGCCATAGTAACATTAAATACATTATGTATTCTGTTCAGACAACAGTAGCCATAGTAACATTAAATACATGATGTATTCTGTTCTAGAACAGTAGCCATAGTAACATTAAATACATTATGTATTCTGTTCAGACAACAGTAGCCATAGTAACATTAAATACATGATGTATTCTGTTCAGACAACAGTAGCCATAGTAACATTAAATACATTATGTATTCTGTTCAGACAACAGTAGCCATAGTAACATTAAATACATGATGTATTCTGTTCCAGAACAGTAGCCATAGTAACATTAAATACATGATGTATTCTGTTCCAGAACAGTAGCCATAGTAACATTAAATACATGATGTATTCTGTTCAGACAACAGTAGCCATAGTAACATTAAATACATGATGTATTCTGTTCTAGAACAGTAGCCATAGTAACATTAAATACATTATGTATTCTGTTCAGACAACAGTAGCCATAGTAACATTAAATACATGATGTATTCTGTTCAGACAACAGTAGCCATAGTAACATTAAATACATGATGTATTCTGTTCTAGAACAGTAGCCATAGTAACATTAAATACATTATGTATTCTGTTCAGACAACAGTAGCCATAGTAACATTAAATACATGATGTATTCTGTTCCAGAACAGTAGCCATAGTAACATTAAATACATGATGTATTCTGTTCTAGAACAGTAGCCATAGTAACATTAAATACATGATGTATTCTGTTCTAGAACAGTAGCCATAGTAACATTAAATACATGATGTATTCTGTTCCAACAACAGTAGCCATAGTAACATTAAATACATGATGTATTCTGTTCTAGAACAGTAGCCATAGTAACATTAAATACATGATGTATTCTGTTCCAACAACAGTAGCCATAGTAACATTAAATACATGATGTATTCTGTTCTAGAACAGTAGCCATAGTAACATTAAATACATGATGTATTCTGTTCCAACAACAGTAGCCATAGTAACATTAAATACATGATGTATTCTGTTCTAGAACAGTAGCCATAGTAACATTAAATACATGATGTATTCTGTTCTAGAACAGTAGCCATAGTAACATTAAATAAATGATGTATTCTGTTCCAACAACAGTAGCCATAGTAACATTAAATACATGATGTATTCTATTCCAACAACAGTAGCCATAGTAACATTAAATACATGATGTATTCTGTTCCAGAACAGTAGCCATAGTAACATTAAATACATGATGTATTCTGTTCCAACAACAGTAGCCATAGTAACATTAAATACATGATGTATTCTGTTCCAACAACAGTAGCCATAGTAACATTAAATACATGATGTATTCTGTTCTAGAACAGTAGCCATAGTAACATTAAATACATGATGTATTCTGTTCTAGAACAGTAGCCATAGTAACATTAAATACATGATGTATTCTGTTCCAACAACAGTAGCCATAGTAACATTAAATACATGATGTATTCTGTTCCAGAACAGTAGCCATAGTAACATTAAATACATGATGTATTCTGTTCCAGAACAGTAGCCATAGTAACATTAAATACATTATGTATTCTGTTCCAACAACAGTAGCCATAGTAACATTAAATACATGATGTATTCTGTTCTAGAACAGTAGCCATAGTAACATTAAATACATGATGTATTCTGTTCCAGAACAGTAGCCATAGTAACATTAAATACATGATGTATTCTGTTCTAGAACAGTAGCCATAGTAACATTAAATACATGATGTATTCTGTTCTAGAACAGTAGCCATAGTAACATTAAATACATGATGTATTCTGTTCCAGAACAGTAGCCATAGTAACATTAAATACATGATGTATTCTGTTCTAGAACAGTAGCCATAGTAACATTAAATACATGATGTATTCTGTTCCAGAACAGTAGCCATAGTAACATTAAATACATGATGTGTTCTGTTCTAGAACAGTAGCCGTAGTAACATTAAATACATGATGTATTCTGTTCCAACAACAGTAGCCATAGTAACATTAAATACATGATGTATTCTGTTCTAGAACAGTAGCCATAGTAACTTTAAATTCATGATGTATTCTGTTCTAGAACAGTAGCCATAGTAACATTAAATACATGATGTATTCTGTTCCAGAACAGTAGCCATAGTAACATTAAATACATGATGTATTCTGTTCTAGAACAGTAGCCATAGTAACATTAAATACATGATGTATTCTGTTCCAACAACAGTAGCCATAGTAACATTAAATACATGATGTATTCTGTTCCAACAACAGTAGCCATAGTAACATTAAATACATTATGTATTCTGTTCTAGAACAGTAGCCATAGTAACATTAAATTCATGATGTATTCTGTTCTAGAACAGTAGCCATAGTAACATTAAATACATGATGTATTCTGTAACATTAAATACATGATGTATTCTGTTCCAGAACAGTAGCCATAGTAACATTAAATACATGATGTATTCTGTTCTAGAACAGTAGCCATAGTAACATTAAATACATGATGTATTCTGTTCCAACAACAGTAGCCATAGTAACATTAAATACATGATGTATTCTGTTCCAACAACAGTAGCCATAGTAACAATAAATACATGATGTATTCTGTTCTAGAACAGTAGCCATAGTAACATTAAATACATGATGTATTCTGTTTCAACAACAGTAGCCATAGTAACATTAAATACATGATGTATTCTGTTCTAGAACAGTAGCCATAGTAACATTACATACATGATGTATTCTGTTCTAGAACAGTAGCCATAGTAACATTAAATACATGATGTATTCTGTTCTAGAACAGTAGCCATAGTAACATTAAATAAATGATGTATTCTGTTCCAACAACAGTAGCCATGGTAACATTAAATACATGATGTATTCTGTTCCAACAACAGTAGCCATAGTAACATTAAATACATGATGTATTCTGTTCTAGAACAGTAGCCATAGTAACATTAAATACATGATGTATTCTGATCTAGAACAGTAGCCATAGTAACATTAAATACATGATGTATTCTGTTCCAACAACAGTAGCCATAGTAACATTAAATACATGATGTATTCTGTTCCAGAACAGTAGCCATAGTAACATTAAATACATGATGTATTCTGTTCAGACAACAGTAGCCATAGTAACATTACATACATGATGTATTCTGTTCTAGAACAGTAGCCATAGTAACATTAAATACATGATGTATTCTGTTCTAGAACAGTAGCCATAGTAACATTACATACATGATGTATTCTGTTCTAGAACAGTAGCCATAGTAACATTAAATACATGATGTATTCTGTTCTAGAACAGTAGCCATAGTAACATTAAATACATGATGTATTCTGTTCCAGAACAGTAGCCATAGTAACATTAAATACATGATGTATTCTGTTCTAGAACAGTAGCCATAGTAACATTACATACATGATGTATTCTGTTCCAGAACAGTAGCCATAGTAACATTAAATACATGATGTATTCTGTTCCAGAACAGTAGCCATAGTAACATTAAATACATGATGTATTCTGTTCTAGAACAGTAGCCATAGTAACATTAAATACATGATGTATTCTGTTCCAGAACAGTAGCCATAGTAACATTAAATTCATGATGTATTCTGTTCTAGAACAGTAGCCATAGTAACATTAAATACATTATGTATTCTGTTCAGACAACAGTAGCCATAGTAACATTAAATACATGATGTATTCTGTTCTAGAACAGTAGCCATAGTAACATTAAATACATTATGTATTCTGTTCAGACAACAGTAGCCATAGTAACATTAAATACATGATGTATTCTGTTCCAACAACAGTAGCCATAGTAACATTAAATACATGATGTATTCTGTTCTAGAACAGTAGCCATAGTAACATTAAATACATGATGTATTCTATTCCAACAACAGTAGCCATAGTAACATTAAATACATGATGTATTCTGTTCCAGAACAGTAGCCATAGTAACATTAAATACATGATGTATTCTGTTCCAACAACAGTAGCCATAGTAACATTAAATACATGATGTATTCTGTTCCAACAACAGTAGCCATAGTAACATTAAATACATGATGTATTCTGTTCCAACAACAGTAGCCATAGTAACATTAAATACATGATGTATTCTGTTCCAACAACAGTAGCCATAGTAACATTAAATACATGATGTATTCTGTTCTAGAACAGTAGCCATAGTAACATTAAATACATGATGTATTCTGTTCTAGAACAGTAGCCATAGTAACATTAAATACATGATGTATTCTGTTCCAACAACAGTAGCCATAGTAACATTAAATACATGATGTATTCTGTTCCAGAACAGTAGCCATAGTAACATTAAATACATGATGTATTCTGTTCCAGAACAGTAGCCATAGTAACATTAAATACATTATGTATTCTGTTCCAACAACAGTAGCCATAGTAACATTAAATACATGATGTATTCTGTTCTAGAACAGTAGCCATAGTAACATTAAATACATGATGTATTCTGTTCTAGAACAGTAGCCATAGTAACATTAAATACATGATGTATTCTGTTCCAGAACAGTAGCCATAGTAACATTAAATACATGATGTATTCTGTTCTAGAACAGTAGCCATAGTAACATTAAATACATGATGTATTCTGTTCTAGAACAGTAGCCATAGTAACATTAAATACATGATGTATTCTGTTCCAGAACAGTAGCCATAGTAACATTAAATACATGATGTATTCTGTTCCAGAACAGTAGCCATAGTAACATTAAATACATGATGTATTCTGTTCTAGAACAGTAGCCGTAGTAACATTAAATACATTATGTATTCTGTTCCAACAACAGTAGCCATAGTAACATTAAATACATGATGTATTCTGTTCTAGAACAGTAGCCATAGTAACTTTAAATTCATGATGTATTCTGTTCTAGAACAGTAGCCATAGTAACATTAAATACATTATGTATTCTGTTCCAGAACAGTAGCCATAGTAACATTAAATACATGATGTATTCTGTTCTAGAACAGTAGCCATAGTAACATTAAATACATGATGTATTCTGTTCCAACAACAGTAGCCATAGTAACATTAAATACATGATGTATTCTGTTCCAACAACAGTAGCCATAGTAACATTAAATACATTATGTATTCTGTTCTAGAACAGTAGCCATAGTAACATTAAATTCATGATGTATTCTGTTCTAGAACAGTAGCCATAGTAACATTAAATACATGATGTATTCTGTAACATTAAATACATGATGTATTCTGTTCCAGAACAGTAGCCATAGTAACATTAAATACATGATGTATTCTGTTCTAGAACAGTAGCCATAGTAACATTAAATACATGATGTATTCTGTTCCAACAACAGTAGCCATAGTAACATTAAATACATGATGTATTCTGTTCCAACAACAGTAGCCATAGTAACAATAAATACATGATGTATTCTGTTCTAGAACAGTAGCCATAGTAACATTAAATACATGATGTATTCTGTTTCAACAACAGTAGCCATAGTAACATTAAATACATGATGTATTCTGTTCTAGAACAGTAGCCATAGTAACATTACATACATGATGTATTCTGTTCTAGAACAGTAGCCATAGTAACATTAAATACATGATGTATTCTGTTCTAGAACAGTAGCCATAGTAACATTAAATAAATGATGTATTCTGTTCCAACAACAGTAGCCATGGTAACATTAAATACATGATGTATTCTGTTCCAACAACAGTAGCCATAGTAACATTAAATACATGATGTATTCTGTTCTAGAACAGTAGCCATAGTAACATTAAATACATGATGTATTCTGATCTAGAACAGTAGCCATAGTAACATTAAATACATGATGTATTCTGTTCAGACAACAGTAGCCATAGTAACATTACATACATGATGTATTCTGTTCTAGAACAGTAGCCATAGTAACATTAAATACATGATGTATTCTGTTCTAGAACAGTAGCCATAGTAACATTACATACATGATGTATTCTGTTCTAGAACAGTAGCCATAGTAACATTAAATACATGATGTATTCTGTTCTAGAACAATAGCCATGGTAACATTAAATACATGATGTATTCTGTTCCAGAACAGTAGCCATAGTAACATTAAATACATGATGTATTCTGTTCTAGAACAGTAGCCATAGTAACATTACATACATGATGTATTCTGTTCCAGAACAGTAGCCATAGTAACATTAAATACATGATGTATTCTGTTCCAGAACAGTAGCCATAGTAACATTAAATACATGATGTATTCTGTTCTAGAACAGTAGCCATAGTAACATTAAATACATGATGTATTCTGTTCCAGAACAGTAGCCATAGTAACATTAAATTCATGATGTATTCTGTTCTAGAACAGTAGCCATAGTAACATTAAATACATTATGTATTCTGTTCAGACAACAGTAGCCATAGTAACATTAAATACATGATGTATTCTGTTCTAGAACAGTAGCCATAGTAACATTAAATACATTATGTATTCTGTTCAGACAACAGTAGCCATAGTAACATTAAATACATGATGTATTCTGTTCCAACAACAGTAGCCATAGTAACATTAAATACATGATGTATTCTGTTCTAGAACAGTAGCCATAGTAACATTAAATACATGATGTATTCTATTCCAACAACAGTAGCCATAGTAACATTAAATACATGATGTATTCTGTTCCAGAACAGTAGCCATAGTAACATTAAATACATGATGTATTCTGTTCCAACAACAGTAGCCATAGTAACATTAAATACATGATGTATTCTGTTCCAGAACAGTAGCCATAGTAACATTAAATACATGATGTATTCTGTTCTAGAACAGTAGCCATAGTAACATTAAATAAATGATGTATTCTGTTCCAACAACAGTAGCCATGGTAACATTAAATACATGATGTATTCTGTTCCAACAACAGTAGCCATAGTAACATTAAATACATGATGTATTCTGTTCTAGAACAGTAGCCATAGTAACATTAAATACATGATGTATTCTGATCTAGAACAGTAGCCATAGTAACATTAAATACATGATGTATTCTGTTCAGACAACAGTAGCCATAGTAACATTACATACATGATGTATTCTGTTCTAGAACAGTAGCCATAGTAACATTAAATACATGATGTATTCTGTTCTAGAACAGTAGCCATAGTAACATTACATACATGATGTATTCTGTTCTAGAACAGTAGCCATAGTAACATTAAATACATGATGTATTCTGTTCTAGAACAATAGCCATGGTAACATTAAATACATGATGTATTCTGTTCCAGAACAGTAGCCATAGTAACATTAAATACATGATGTATTCTGTTCTAGAACAGTAGCCATAGTAACATTACATACATGATGTATTCTGTTCCAGAACAGTAGCCATAGTAACATTAAATACATGATGTATTCTGTTCCAGAACAGTAGCCATAGTAACATTAAATACATGATGTATTCTGTTCTAGAACAGTAGCCATAGTAACATTAAATACATGATGTATTCTGTTCCAGAACAGTAGCCATAGTAACATTAAATTCATGATGTATTCTGTTCTAGAACAGTAGCCATAGTAACATTAAATACATTATGTATTCTGTTCAGACAACAGTAGCCATAGTAACATTAAATACATGATGTATTCTGTTCTAGAACAGTAGCCATAGTAACATTAAATACATTATGTATTCTGTTCAGACAACAGTAGCCATAGTAACATTAAATACATTATGTATTCTGTTCCAACAACAGTAGCCATAGTAACATTAAATACATGATGTATTCTGTTCTAGAACAGTAGCCATAGTAACATTAAATACATGATGTATTCTATTCCAACAACAGTAGCCATAGTAACATTAAATACATGATGTATTCTGTTCCAGAACAGTAGCCATAGTAACATTAAATACATGATGTATTCTGTTCCAACAACAGTAGCCATAGTAACATTAAATACATGATGTATTCTGTTCCAACAACAGTAGCCATAGTAACATTAAATACATGATGTATTCTGTTCCAACAACAGTAGCCATAGTAACATTAAATACATGATGTATTCTGTTCCAACAACAGTAGCCATAGTAACATTAAATACATGATGTATTCTGTTCTAGAACAGTAGCCATAGTAACATTAAATACATTATGTATTCTGTTCCAACAACAGTAGCCATAGTAACATTAAATACATGATGTATTCTGTTCCAGAACAGTAGCCATAGTAACTTTAAATTCATGATGTATTCTGTTCTAGAACAGTAGCCATAGTAACATTAAATACATGATGTATTCTGTTCCAGAACAGTAGCCATAGTAACATTAAATACATGATGTATTCTGTTCTAGAACAGTAGCCATAGTAACATTAAATACATGATGTATTCTGTTCCAACAACAGTAGCCATAGTAACATTAAATACATGATGTATTCTGTTCCAACAACAGTAGCCATAGTAACATTAAATACATGTATTCTGTTCAGACAACAGTAGCCATAGTAACATTAAATACATGATGTATTCTGTTCCAACAACAGTAGCCATAGTAACATTAAATACATGTATTCTGTTCAGACAACAGTAGCCATAGTAACATTAAATACATGATGTATTCTGTTCCAACAACAGTAGCCATAGTAACATTAAATACATTATGTATTCTGTTCTAGAACAGTAGCCATAGTAACATTAAATTCATGATGTATTCTGTTCTAGAACAGTAGCCATAGTAACATTAAATACATGATGTATTCTGTTCTAGAACAGTAGCCATAGTAACATTAAATACATGATGTATTCTGTTCCAGAACAGTAGCCATAGTAACATTAAATACATGATGTATTCTGTTCTAGAACAGTAGCCATAGTAACATTAAATACATGATGTATTCTGTTCCAACAACAGTAGCCATAGTAACATTAAATACATGATGTATTCTGTTCCAACAACAGTAGCCATAGTAACAATAAATACATGATGTATTCTGTTCTAGAACAGTAGCCATAGTAACATTAAATACATGATGTATTCTGTTTCAACAACAGTAGCCATAGTAACATTAAATACATGATGTATTCTGTTCTAGAACAGTAGCCATAGTAACATTACATACATGATGTATTCTGTTCTAGAACAGTAGCCATAGTAACATTAAATACATGATGTATTCTGTTCTAGAACAGTAGCCATAGTAACATTAAATAAATGATGTATTCTGTTCCAACAACAGTAGCCATAGTAACATTAAATACATGATGTATTCTTTTCCAACAACAGTAGCCATAGTAACATTACATACATGATGTATTCTGTTCCAACAACAGTAGCCATAGTAACATTAAATACATGATGTATTCTGTTCCAACAACAGTAGCCATAGTAACATTACAAACATGATGTATTCTGTTCCAACAACAGTAGCCATAGTAACATTACATACATGATGTATTCTGTTCCAACAACAGTAGCCATAGTAACATTAAATACATGATGTATTCTGTTCCAACAACAGTAGCCATAGTAACATTAAATACATGATGTTTTCTGTTCCAACAACAGTAGCCATAGTAACATTAAATTCATGATGTATTCTGTTCTAGAACAGTAGCCATAGTAACATTAAATACATGATGTATTCTGTTCCAGAACAGTAGCCATAGTAACATTAAATACATGATGTATTCTGTTCTAGAACAGTAGCCATAGTAACATTAAATACATGATGTATTCTGATCTAGAACAGTAGCCATAGTAACATTAAATACATGATGTATTCTGTTCCAACAACAGTAGCCATAGTAACATTAAATTCATGATGTATTCTGTTCAGACAACAGTAGCCATAGTAACATTAAATACATGATGTATTCTGTTCCAACAACAGTAGCCATAGTAACATTAAATACATGATGTATTCTGTTCCAACAACAGTAGCCATAGTAACATTAAATACATGATGTATTCTGTTCTAGAACAGTAGCCATAGTAACATTAAATACATGATGTATTCTGATCTAGAACAGTAGCCATAGTAACATTAAATACATGATGTATTCTGTTCCAACAACAGTAGCCATAGTAACATTAAATACATGATGTATTCTGTTCCAGAACAGTAGCCATAGTAACATTAAATACATGATGTATTCTGTTCAGACAACAGTAGCCATAGTAACATTACATACATGATGTATTCTGTTCTAGAACAGTAGCCATAGTAACATTAAATACATGATGTATTCTGTTCTAGAACAGTAGCCATAGTAACATTACATACATGATGTATTCTGTTCTAGAACAGTAGCCATAGTAACATTAAATACATGATGTATTCTGTTCTAGAACAGTAGCCATAGTAACATTAAATACATGATGTATTCTGTTCCAGAACAGTAGCCATAGTAACATTAAATACATGATGTATTCTGTTCTAGAACAGTAGCCATAGTAACATTACATACATGATGTATTCTGTTCCAGAACAGTAGCCATAGTAACATTAAATACATGATGTATTCTGTTCCAGAACAGTAGCCATAGTAACATTAAATACATGATGTATTCTGTTCTTGAACAGTAGCCATAGTAACATTAAATACATGATGTATTCTGTTCCAGAACAGTAGCCATAGTAACATTAAATTCATGATGTATTCTGTTCTAGAACAGTAGCCATAGTAACATTAAATACATGATGTATTCTGTTCCAACAACAGTAGCCATAGTAACATTAAATACATGATGTATTCTGTTCCAACAACAGTAGCCATAGTAACATTAAATACATGATGTATTCTGTTCTAGAACAGTAGCCATAGTAACATTAAATACATGATGTATTCTGTTCCAGAACAGTAGCCATAGTAACATTAAATACATGATGTATTCTGTTCCAGAACAGTAGCCATAGTAACATTAAATACATGATGTATTCTGTTCCAACAACAGTAGCCATAGTAACATTAAATACATGATGTATTCTGTTCTAGAACAGTAGCCATAGTAACATTAAATACATGATGTATTCTGTTCCAACAACAGTAGCCATAGTAACATTAAATACATGATGTATTCTGTTCCAACAACAGTAGCCATAGTAACATTAAATACATGATGTATTCTGTTCTAGAACAGTAGCCATAGTAACATTAAATACATGATGTATTCTGTTCTAGAACAGTAGCCATAGTAACATTAAATACATGATGTATTCTGTTCCAACAACAGTAGCCATAGTAACATTAAATACATGATGTATTCTGTTCTAGAACAGTAGCCATAGTAACATTAAATACATGATGTATTCTGTTCCAACAACAGTAGCCATAGTAACATTAAATACATGATGTATTCTGTTCTAGAACAGTAGCCATAGTAACATTAAATACATGATGTATTCTGTTCCAGAACAGTAGCCATAGTAACATTAAATACATGATGTATTCTGTTCCAACAACAGTAGCCATAGTAACATTAAATACATGATGTATTCTGTTCCAGAACAGTAGCCATAGTAACATTAAATACATGATGTATTCTGTTCTAGAACAGTAGCCATAGTAACATTAAATACATGATGTATTCTGTTCTAGAACAGTAGCCATAGTAACATTAAATACATGATGTATTCTGTTCTAGAACAGTAGCCATAGTAACATTAAATACATGATGTATTCTGTTCTAGAACAGTAGCCATAGTAACATTAAATACATGATGTATTCTGTTCCAGAACAGTAGCCATAGTAACATTAAATACATGATGTATTCTGTTCTAGAACAGTAGCCATAGTAACATTAAATACATGATGTATTCTGTTCTAGAACAGTAGCCATAGTAACATTAAATACATGATGTATTCTGTTCTAGAACAGTAGCCATAGTAACATTAAATACATGATGTATTCTGTTCCAGAACAGTAGCCATAGTAACATTAAATACATGATGTATTCTGTTCCAGAACAGTAGCCGTAGTAACATTAAATACATGATGTATTCTGTTCCAGAACAGTAGCCATAGTAACATTAAATACATGATGTATTCTGTTCCAGAACAGTAGCCATAGTAACATTAAATACATGATGTATTCTGTTCTAGAACAGTAGCCATAGTAACATTAAATACATGATGTATTCTGTTCCAACAACAGTAGCCATAGTAACATTAAATACATGATGTATTCTGTTCCAACAACAGTAGCCATAGTAACATTAAATACATGATGTATTCTGTTCCAACAACAGTAGCCATAGTAACATTAAATACATGTATTCTGTTCAGACAACAGTAGCCATAGTAACATTAAATACATGATGTATTCTGTTCCAACAACAGTAGCCATAGTAACATTAAATACATGTATTCTGTTCAGACAACAGTAGCCATAGTAACATTAAATACATGATGTATTCTGTTCCAACAACAGTAGCCATAGTAACATTAAATACATTATGTATTCTGTTCTAGAACAGTAGCCATAGTAACATTAAATTCATGATGTATTCTGTTCTAGAACAGTAGCCATAGTAACATTAAATACATGATGTATTCTGTTCTAGAACAGTAGCCATAGTAACATTAAATACATGATGTATTCTGTTCCAGAACAGTAGCCATAGTAACATTAAATACATGATGTATTCTGTTCTAGAACAGTAGCCATAGTAACATTAAATACATGATGTATTCTGTTCCAACAACAGTAGCCATAGTAACATTAAATACATGATGTATTCTGTTCCAACAACAGTAGCCATAGTAACATTAAATACATGATGTATTCTGTTCCAACAACAGTAGCCATAGTAACATTAAATACATGATGTATTCTGTTCCAACAACAGTAGCCATAGTAACATTAAATACATGATGTATTCTGTTCCAACAACAGTAGCCATAGTAACATTAAATACATGATGTATTCTGTTCCAACAACAGTAGCCATAGTAACATTAAATACATGATGTATTCTGTTCTAGAACAGTAGCCATAGTAACATTAAATAAATGATGTATTCTGTTCCAACAACAGTAGCCATAGTAACATTAAATACATGATGTATTCTTTTCCAACAACAGTAGCCATAGTAACATTAAATACATGATGTATTCTGTTCCAACAACAGTAGCCATAGTAACATTAAATACATGATGTATTCTGTTCTAGAACAGTAGCCATAGTAACATTAAATACATGATGTATTCTGATCTAGAACAGTAGCCATAGTAACATTAAATACATGATGTATTCTGTTCCAACAACAGTAGCCATAGTAACATTAAATTCATGATGTATTCTGTTCCAACAACAGTAGCCATAGTAACATTAAATACATGATGTATTCTGTTCCAACAACAGTAGCCATAGTAACATTAAATACATGATGTATTCTGTTCTAGAACAGTAGCCATAGTAACATTAACTACATGATGTATTCTGATCTAGAACAGTAGCCATAGTAACATTAAATACATGATGTATTCTGTTCCAACAACAGTAGCCATAGTAACATTAAATACATGATGTATTCTGTTCCAGAACAGTAGCCATAGTAACATTAAATACATGATGTATTCTGTTCAGACAACAGTAGCCATAGTAACATTACATACATGATGTATTCTGTTCTAGAACAGTAGCCATAGTAACGTTAAATACATGATGTATTCTGTTCTAGAACAGTAGCCATAGTAACATTACATACATGATGTATTCTGTTCTAGAACAGTAGCCATAGTAACATTAAATACATGATGTATTCTGTTCTAGAACAGTAGCCATAGTAACATTAAATACATGATGTATTCTGTTCCAGAACAGTAGCCATAGTAACATTAAATACATGATGTATTCTGTTCTAGAACAGTAGCCATAGTAACATTACATACATGATGTATTCTGTTCCAGAACAGTAGCCATAGTAACATTAAATACATGATGTATTCTGTTCCAGAACAGTAGCCATAGTAACATTAAATACATGATGTATTCTGTTCTAGAACAGTAGCCATAGTAACATTAAATACATGATGTATTCTGTTCCAGAACAGTAGCCATAGTAACATTAAATTAATGATGTATTCTGTTCTAGAACAGTAGCCATAGTAACATTAAATACATGATGTATTCTGTTCCAACAACAGTAGCCATAGTAACATTAAATACATGATGTATTCTGTTCCAACAACAGTAGCCATAGTAACATTAAATACATGATGTATTCTGTTCTAGAACAGTAGCCATAGTAACATTAAATACATGATGTATTCTGTTCCAGAACAGTAGCCATAGTAACATTAAATACATGATGTATTCTGTTCCAGAACAGTAGCCATAGTAACATTAAATACATGATGTATTCTGTTCCAACAACAGTAGCCATAGTAACATTAAATACATGATGTATTCTGTTCTAGAACAGTAGCCATAGTAACATTAAATACATGATGTATTCTGTTCCAACAACAGCAGCCATAGTAACATTAAATACATGATGTATTCTGTTCCAACAACAGTAGCCATAGTAACATTAAATACATGATGTATTCTGTTCTAGAACAGTAGCCATAGTAACATTAAATACATTATGTATTCTGTTCTAGAACAGTAGCCATAGTAACATTAAATACATGATGTATTCTGTTCTAGAACAGTAGCCATAGTAACATTAAATACATGATGTATTCTGTTCTAGAACAGTAGCCATAGTAACATTAAATTCATGATGTATACTGTTCCAACAACAGTAGCCATAGTAACATTAAATACATGATGTATTCTGTTCTAGAACAGTAGCCATAGTAACATTAAATACATGATGTATTCTGTTCTAGAACAGTAGCCATAGTAACATTAAATACATGATGTATTCTGTTCTAGAACAGTAGCCATAGTAACATTAAATTCATGATGTATACTGTTCCAACAACAGTAGCCATAGTAACATTAAATACATGATGTATTCTGTTCTAGAACAGTAGCCATAGTAACATTAAATACATGATGTATTCTGTTCTAGAACAGTAGCCATAGTAACATTAAATACATGATGTATTCTGTTCCAGAACAGTAGCCATAGTAACATTAAATACATGATGTATTCTGTTCCAGAACAGTAGCCATAGTAACATTAAATACAAGATGTATTCTGTTCCAACAACAGTAGCCATAGTAACATTAAATACATGATGTATTCTGTTCCAACAACAGTAGCCATAGTAACATTAAATACATGATGTATTCTGTTCTAGAACAGTAGCCATAGTAACATTAAATACATGATGTATTCTGTTCCAACAACAGTAGCCATAGTAACATTAAATACATGATGTATTCTGTTCCAACAACAGTAGCCATAGTAACATTAAATACATGATGTATTCTGTTCTAGAACAGTAGCCATAGTAACATTAAATACATGATGTATTCTGTTCTAGAACAGTAGCCATAGTAACATTAAATACATGATGTATTCTGTTCCAGAACAGTAGCCATAGTAACATTAAATACATGATGTATTCTGTTCCAGAACAGTAGCCATAGTAACATTAAATACAAGATGTATTCTGTTCCAACAACAGTAGCCATAGTAACATTAAATACATGATGTATTCTGTTCCAACAACAGTAGCCATAGTAACATTAAATACATGATGTATTCTGTTCTAGAACAGTAGCCATAGTAACATTAAATACATGATGTATTCTGTTCCAACAACAGTAGCCATAGTAACATTAAATACATGATGTATTCTGTTCCAACAACAGTAGCCATAGTAACATTAAATACATGATGTATTCTGTTCCAGAACAGTAGCCATAGTAACATTAAATACATGATGTATTCTGTTCTAGAACAGTAGCCATAGTAACATTAAATACATGATGTATTCTGTTCCAACAACAGTAGCCATAGTAACATTAAATACATGATGTATTCTGTTCCAACAACAGTAGCCATAGTAACATTAAATACATGATGTATTCTGTTCCAGAACAGTAGCCATAGTAACATTAAATACATGATGTATTCTGTTCCAGAACAGTAGCCATAGTAACATTAAATACATGATGTATTCTGTTCCAACAACAGTAGCCATAGTAACATTAAATACATGATGTATTCTGTTCTAGAACAGTAGCCATAGTAACATTAAATACATTATGTATTCTGTTCTAGAACAGTAGCCATAGTAACATTAAATACATGATGTATTCTGTTCTAGAACAGTAGCCATAGTAACATTAAATACATGATGTATTCTGTTCTAGAACAGTAGCCATAGTAACATTAAATTCATGATGTATACTGTTCCAACAACAGTAGCCATAGTAACATTAAATACATGATGTATTCTGTTCTAGAACAGTAGCCATAGTAACATTAAATACATGATGTATTCTGTTCCAGAACAGTAGCCATAGTAACATTAAATACATGATGTATTCTGTTCCAGAACAGTAGCCATAGTAACATTAAATACATTATGTATTCTGTTCCAGAACAGTAGCCATAGTAACATTAAATACATGATGTATTCTGTTCCAACAACAGTAGCCATAGTAACATTAAATACATGATGTATTCTGTTCCAACAACAGTAGCCATAGTAACATTAAATACATGATGTATTCTGTTCCAGAACAGTAGCCATAGTAACATTAAATACATGATGTATTCTGTTCCAGAACAGTAGCCATAGTAACATTAAATACATGATGTATTCTGTTCCAGAACAGTAGCCATAGTAACATTAAATACATGATGTATTCTGTTCCAACAACAGTAGCCATAGTAACATTAAATACATGATGTATTCTGTTCTAGAACAGTAGCCATAGTAACATTAAATACATGATGTATTCTGTTCCAACAACAGTAGCCATAGTAACATTAAATACATGATGTATTCTGTTCTAGAACAGTAGCCATAGTAACATTAAATACATTATGTATTCTGTTCCAGAACAGTAGCCGTAGTAACATTAAATACATGATGTATTCTGTTCTAGAACAGTAGCCATAGTAACATTAAATACATGATGTATTCTGTTTCAACAACAGTAGCCATAGTAACATTAAATACATGATGTATTCTGTTCTAGAACAGTAGCCATAGTAACATTAAATACATGATGTATTCTGTTTCAACAACAGTAGCCATAGTAACATTAAATACATGATGTATTCTGTTCTAGAACAGTAGCCATAGTAACATTAAATACATGATGTATTCTGTTCTAGAACAGTAGCCATAGTAACATTAAATACATGATGTATTCTGTTCTAGAACAGTAGCCATAGTAACATTAAATACATGATGTATTCTGTTTCAACAACAGTAGCCATAGTAACATTAAATACATGATGTATTCTGTTCTAGAACAGTAGCCATAGTAACATTAAATACATGATGTGTTCTGTTCCAGAACAGTAGCCATAGTAACATTAAATACATGATGTATTCTGTTCCAGAACAGTAGCCATAGTAACATTAAATACATGATGTATTCTGTTCTAGAACAGTAGCCATAGTAACATTAAATACATGATGTATTCTATTCCAACAACAGTAGCCATAGTAACATTAAATACATGATGTATTCTGTTCTAGAACAGTAGCCATAGTAACATTAAATACATGATGTATTCTGTTCCAGAACAGTAGCCATAGTAACATTAAATACATGATGTATTCTGTTCTAGAACAGTAGCCATAGTAACATTAAATACATGATGTATTCTGTTCCAGAACAGTAGCCATAGTAACATTAAATACATGATGTATTCTGTTCTAGAACAGTAGCCATAGTAACATTAAATACATGATGTATTCTATTCCAACAACAGTAGCCATAGTAACATTAAATACATGATGTATTCTGTTCCAACAACAGTAGCCATAGTAACATTAAATACATGATGTATTCTGTTCTAGAACAGTAGCCATAGTAACATTAAATACATGATGTATTCTGTTCCAGAACAGTAGCCATAGTAACATTAAATACATGATGTATTCTGTTCTAGAACAGTAGCCATAGTAACATTAAATACATGATGTATTCTGTTCCAGAACAGTAGCCATAGTAACATTAAATACATTATGTATTCTGTTCTAGAACAGTAGCCATAGTAACATTAAATACATGATGTATTCTATTCCAACAACAGTAGCCATAGTAACATTAAATACATGATGTATTCTGTTCCAACAACAGTAGCCATAGTAACATTAAATACATGATGTATTCTGTTCCAACAACAGTAGCCATAGTAACATTAAATACATGATGTATTCTGTTCAGACAACAGTAGCCGTAGTAACATTAAATTGATGACGTAAGCACCACTAATTCAAGTCGTTGTTGTAAATCAATGTACGGGGGTGAACACGGTGACTCTAGACATGATACTGTTTGAAATAGACCACAGCCCAGGTCAGACTACAGCCCAGGTCAGACTACAGCCCAGGTCAGACCACAGCCCAGGTCAGACCACAGCCCAGGTCAGACCACAGCCCAGGCCAGACCACAGCCCAGGTCAGACCACAGCCCAGGTCAGACCACAGCCCAGGTCAGACTACAGCCTAGGTCAGACCACAGCCCAGGTCAGACTACAGCCCAGGTCAGACTACAGCCCAGGTCAGACTACAGCCCAGGTCAGTTCATTCTCATGATAGCTGTGAATTTGAAAAGTGTTCTATTGTGTCGTGTTCCATACTTCGCATTGGAGTAAATAGGATTTCATATTGTCTCTGTCAGACAAAGGACAATCATGCTGTAGTGAGAGTTGGAAGTGTGTCAGGAGTATAATTAAACATTAAGGCCTGATGAGGTGTGATATATGACCAATATACCACTGCTAAGGGCTGTTCTTACACACGACGCAACGTGGAGTACAGCCTGGACACAGCCCTTAGCCGTGGTATATTGGCCATATACCACAAACCCCTGAGATGCCTTATTGCTGTTATGAACTGGTTACCAACGTAATCAGAGCAGTAAAAATACATGTTCTGTCATACCCGTGGTATACAGTCTGATATACCACGGCTGTCAGCCAATCAGCATTCAGGGCTCGACCCCACCCAGTTAATAAATGCTTTTATGCTGTGTGCATATGCCCCCTGGTCTAAAGTAGTGCACTACATAGGGCTCTGGTCTAAAGTAGTGCACTACATAGGGCTCTGGTCTAAAGTAGTGCACTACACAGGGCTCTGGTCTAAAGTAGTGCACTACACAGGGCTCTGGTCTAAAGTAGTGCACTACATAGGGCTCTGGTCTAAAGTAGTGCACTATATAGGGAATAGGGCTCTGGTCTAAAGTAGTGCACTACATAGGTAATAGGCCTCTGGTCTAAAGTAGTGCACTGTATAGGGAATAGGGCTCTGGTCTAAAGTAGTGCACTACATAGGGAATAGGGCTCTGGTCTAAAGTAGTGCACTATATAGGGAATAGGGCTCTGGTCTAAAGTAGTGCACTACATAGGGAATAGGCCTCTGGTCTAAAGTAGTGCACTATATAGGGAATAGGGCTCTGGTCTAAAGTAGTGCACTACATAGGGAATAGGGCTCTGGTCTAAAGTAGTGCACTATATAGGGAATAGGGCTCTGGTCTAAAGTAGTGCACTATATAGGGAATAGGGCTCTGGTCTAAAGTAGTGCACTACATAGGGAATAGGGCTTTGGTCTATAGTAGTGCACTACATAGGGAATATGGGTCTGGTCTAAAGTAGTGCACTGCATAGGGAATATGGCTCTGGTCTAAAGTAGTGCACTACATAGGGAATAGGGTGCCATTTGGCTATAGGCCCTGGTCTAAAGTAGTGCACTACATAGGGAATATGGCTCTGGTCTAAAGTAGTGCACTACATAGGGAATAGGGTGCCATTTGGGATGCACTCAGTCTTCCAGAGGTATAATGAGAATATAGAGAATATTATACTGTGTTTCAGATGATGTGTGTCTGCTGTTGATGTTGGAGCACCCAGAGTCCCACTCTATCCCTCATTATAAGGACTTTATAATGCTGTTCAATTAACCACGAGTGCCATTCATCTACAATAGTGACTGAGATAGACATTGTACTAGAAACAGTATGTATTGTGTTAGTAGCCAGCCTGTCTGACTCTCTGTTTCCCTACTTCTGTCCTCTCCTCTCCTTATCTCCCATCATCCTCTCCTCTCCCATCCTACTGTCCTCTCATCCTTTCGTCTCCTTATCTCCCATCCTACTGTCCTGTCATCCTTTCTTCTCCTTATCTCCCATCCTTTTCTCCTCTCTGTATCTCCTATCATCCTCTTCTCTTCCATCCTCCTCTCCCATCCTACTGTCCTCTCCTCTCCTATCATCCTCTCCTCTCCTCTCCCATCCTACTGTCCTCTCATCCTCTCCTCTCCTTATCTCCCATCCTACTGTCCTCTCATCCTTCTCTCCTCTCCTTATCTCCTTCTCTCCTCTCCTTGTCTCCCATCCTCCTCTCCTCTCCCATCCTACTGTCCTCTCATCCTTCTCTCCTCTCCTTATCTCCTTCTCTCCTCTCCTTATCACCCATCCTCCTCTGCTCTCCCATCCTCCTCTCCCATCCTACCATCCGCTACTCCTCTCTTCCTCCTCTCCCATCCTCTCCTCCTCCTCTCTTCTGTTTTCTCATCTCTTCCTCCTCCTCTCCAGATTGAAGCTCACCTGGACACGCTGATCAACGAACAGGCTTCGTTCGTTCTGACCCGTGCTGGACTGAGTTACATCTACAGCTGTGTACAGCAGCACAGCCCAGAACTGGTTAGATTCGCTCACTCACTCCTTTACACACCACACCACAATCCACACCACATACCAGTAACATAGCAGCAGTTATATATAACAGTGATATAGCAGCAGTAATATATAACAGTAATATAGAAACAGTATTATATAACAGTAATATAGAAACAGTAATATATAACAGTAATATATAACAGTAATATATAACAGTAATATATATCAGTAATATAGCAACAGTATTATATAGCAGTAATATATAACAGTATTATAGCAGCAGTAATATATAACAGTAATATAGCAACAGTAATATATAACAGTAATATAGAAACAGTATTATATAACAGTAATATAGAAACAGTAATATATAACAGTAATATATAACAGTAATATATAACAGTAATATATATCAGTAATATAGCAACAGTATTATATAGCAGTAATATATAACAGTATTATAGCAGCAGTAATATATATCAGTAATATAGCAACAGTATTATATAGCAGTAATATATAACAGTATTATAGCAGCAGTAATATATAACAGTGATATAGCAGCAGTAATATATAACAGTAATATAGAAACAGTATTATATAACAGTAATATAGAAACAGTATTATATAACAGTATTATAGCAGCAGTAATATATAACAGTAATATATATCAGTAATATAGCAACAGTATTATATAGCAGTAATATATAACAGTAATATAGAAACAGTATTATATAACAGTAATATAGCAGCAGTAATATATAACAGTAATATATAACAGTAATATAGAAACAGTATTATATAGCAGTAATATAGCAGCAGTAATATATAACAGTAATATAGCAGCAGTAATATATAACAGTAATATATATCAGTAATATAGCAACAGTATTATATAGCAGTAATATAGCAGCAGTAATATATAACAGTAATATAGCAACAGTATTATATAACAGTATTATAGCAGCAGTAATATATAACAGTAATATATATCAGTAATATAGCAACAGTATTATATAGCAGTAATATATAACAGTAATATAGAAACAGTATTATATAACAGTAATATATAGCAGTAATATATAACAGTAATATATAACAGTAATATATAACAGTAATATAGAAACAGTATTATATAACAGTATTATAGCAGCAGTAATATATAACAGTAATATATAACAGTAATATAGAAACAGTATTATATAGCAGTAATATAGCAGCAGTAATATATAACAGTAATATAGCAGCAGTAATATATAACAGTAATATATATCAGTAATATAGCAACAGTATTATATAGCAGTAATATAGCAGCAGTAATATATAACAGTAATATAGCAACAGTATTATATAACAGTAATATAGCAGCAGTAATATATAACAGTAATATATAACAGTAATATAGCAACAGTATTATATAACAGTAATATAGCAGCAGTATTATATAACAGTAATATATAACAGTAATATAGCAGCAGTATTATATAACAGTAATATATAACAGTAATATAGCAACAGTAATATATAACAGTAATATAGCAACAGTATTATATAACAGTAATATAGCAGCAGTAATATATAACAGTAATATATAACAGTAATATAGCAGCAGTATTATATAACAGTATATATATAACAGTAATATAGCAGCAGTATTATATAACAGTAATATATAACAGTAATATATAACAGTAATATAGCAACAGTATTATATAACAGTAATATAGCAACAGTATTATATAACAGTAATATAGCAGCAGTAGTATATAACAGTAATATAGCAGCAGTAATATATAACAGTAATATAGCAACAGTATTATATAACAGTAATATAGCAGCAGTAATATATAACAGTAATATATAACAGTAATATAGCAGCAGTATTATATAACAGTAATATATAACAGTAATATAGCAGCAGTAATATATAACAGTAATATATAACAGTAATATATAACAGTAATATATAACAGTAATATAGCAGCAGTAATATGTAACAGTAATATATAACAGTAATATATAACAGTAATATAGAACAGTAATATATAACAGTAATATAGCAGCAGTAATATATAACAGTAATATATAACAGCAGCAGTAATATATAACAGTAATATAGCAGCAGTAGTAATATATAACAGTAATATATAACAGTAATATAGCAGTAGTATTATATAACAGTAATATATAACAGTAATATAGCAGTAGTAATATATAACAGTAATATATAACAGTAATATAGCAGTAGTAATATATAACAGTAATATATAACAGTAATATAGCAGTAGTAATATATAACAGTAATATATAACAGTAATATAGCAGTAGTAATATATAACAGTAATATATAACAGTAATATAGCAGCAGTAATATATAACAGTAATATAGCAGTAGTAATATATAACAGTAATATATAACAGTAATATAGCAGCAGTAATATATAACAGTAATATATAACAGTAATATAGCAGTAGTAATATATAACAGTAATATAGCAGCAGTAATATATAACAGTAATATAGCAGCAGTAATATATAACAGTAATATAGCAGCAGTAATATATAACAGTAATATATAACAGTAATATAGCAGTAGTAATATATAACAGTAATATATAACAGTAATATATAACAGTAATATATAACAGTAATATAGCAGTAGTAATATATAACAGTAATATATAACAGTAATATAGCAGTAGTAATATATAACAGTAATATATAACAGTAATATATAACAGTAATATAGCAGCAGTAATATATAACAGTAATATATAACAGTAATATAGCAGTAGTAATATATAACAGTAATATATAACAGTAATATATAACAGTAATATATAACAGTAATATAGCAGTAGTAATATATAACAGTAATATATAACAGTAATATAGCAGTAGTAATATATAACAGTAATATATAACAGTAATATAGCAGCAGTAATATATAACAGTAATATAGCAGCAGTAATATATAACAGTAATATAGCAGCAGTAATATATAACAGTAATATATAACAGTAATATAGCAGCAGTAATATATAACAGTAATATATAACAGTAATATAGCAGTAGTAATATATAACAGTAATATATAACAGTAATATAGCAGTAGTAATATATAACAGTAATATATAACAGTAATATAGCAGTAGTATTATATAACAGTAATATATAACAGTAATATAGCAGTAGTAATATATAACAGTAATATATAACAGTAATATAGCAGTAGTAATATATAACAGTAATATATAACAGTAATATAGCAGTAGTAATATATAACAGTAATATATAACAGTAATATAGCAGTAGTAATATATAACAGTAATATATAACAGTAATATAGCAGCAGTAATATATAACAGTAATATAGCAGTAGTAATATATAACAGTAATATATAACAGTAATATAGCAGCAGTAATATATAACAGTAATATATAACAGTAATATAGCAGTAGTAATATATAACAGTAATATATAACAGTAATATAGCAGCAGTAATATATAACAGTAATATAGCAGCAGTAATATATAACAGTAATATAGCAGCAGTAATATATAACAGTAATATATAACAGTAATATAGCAGTAGTAATATATAACAGTAATATATAACAGTAATATATAACAGTAATATATAACAGTAATATAGCAGTAGTAATATATAACAGTAATATATAACAGTAATATAGCAGTAGTAATATATAACAGTAATATATAACAGTAATATATAACAGTAATATATAACAGTAATATATAACAGTAATATATAACAGTAATATAATGTAGCACTTTTTTTTACCTTCTCTTTAGTCTTCTTTTCTTTTCACCATTGTTTACCTGATAACTCCGGACGAGATATTGTCATGGTTACCACATGATTAGACTCTTAGTAAAGTAATTGTCTGTCCGTCCATCATAGCACCAATGTCCTCTTCCGCTCCAGCAACAGTCACAACCAACTGGGGGATTAGAAAAAAAATACGTAATTAAAATACGTTAGTTCATCAGTCTTGATTGGCCCAAGTGAGTTAATTCATTATTGATGGAACAAATTAATCAACACATATTCAAATTAATTCAGTGCAAATTTCATCAATTAGACAAAAGTTATTGACAAAATACAAGAGGGACAGCAAGTGAAGAGGATCTGGGGACCTATACCAAGTCTTTTCAGTCCCCTGAGGGACGTGTCCTCTTCACGACTGTCTTTGTGTGTTTGGATCTTGAGAGTTTGTTGTTGATGTGGACATCAAGGACCATGATAGTTTGTTGTTGATGTGGACACCAGGGACCATGATAGTTTGTTGGTGATGTGGACACCAAGGACCATGATAGTTTGTTGGTGATGTGGACACCAAGGACCATGATAGTTTGTTGGTGATGTGGACATCAAGGACCATGATAGTTTGTTGGTGATGTGGACACCAAGGACCATGATAGTTTGTTGGTGATGTGGACACCAAGGACCATTCTAGTTTGTTGGTGATGTGGACACCAAGGACCATGATAGTTTGTTGGTGATGTGGACACCAAGGACCATGATTGTTTGTTGGTGATGTGGACACCAAGGACCATGATAGTTTGTTGGTGATGTGGACACCAAGGACCATGATAGTTTGTTGGTGATGTGGACACCAAGGACCATGATAGTTTGTTGGTGATGTGGACACCAAGGACCATGATAGTTTGTTGGTGATGTGGATACCAAGGACCATGATAGTTTGTTGGTGATGTGGACACCAAGGACCATGATAGTTTGTTGGTGATATGGACACCAAGGACCATTCTAGTTTGTTGGTGATGTGGACACCAAGGACCATTCTAGTATGTTGGTGATGTGAACACCAAGGACCATGATAGTTTGTTGGTGATGTGGACACAAAAGACCATTCTAGTTTGTTGGTGATGTGGACACAAAGGACCATGATAGTTTGTTGGTGATGTGGACACCAAGGACCATTCTAGTTTGTTGGTGATGTGGACACCAAGGACCATTCTAGTTTGTTGGTGATGTGGACACCAAGGACCATGATAGTTTGTTGGTGATGTGGACACCAAGGACCATTCTAGTTTGTTGGTGATGTGGTCACCAAGGACCATTCTAGTTTGTTGGTGATGTGGACACCAAGGACCATAATAGTTTGTTGGTGATGTGGACACCAAGGAACTTGAAACTCTCGACCCGCTTCACTACAGCCCTGTCGGTGTTAATGGGGGCCTGTTCGGCCCGCCTTTTCCTGTAGTCTGCGATCAGTACTATATAACAGTAAAATAGCAGCAGTATTATATAACAGTAATATATAACAGTAATATAGCAGCAGTAATATATAACAGTATTATATAACAGTAATATAGCAGCAGTAATATATAAATGTAATATAGCAGCAGTAATATATAACAGTAATATAGCAGCAGTATTATATAAATGTAATATAGCAGCAGTAATATAGCAGCAGTAATATATAAATGTAATATAGCAGCAGTAATATATAAATGTAATATAGCAGCAGTAATATATAACAGTAATATATAACAGTAATATATAACAGTAATATAGCAGCAGTAATATATAACAGTAATATATAACAGTAATATAGCAGCAGTAATATATAACAGTAATATAGCAGCAGTAATGTATAACAGTAATATATAACAGTAATATAGCAGCAGTAATATATAAATGTAATATAGCAGCAGTAATATATAACAGTAATATATAACAGTAATATAGCAGCAGTAATATATAACAATAATATATAACAGTAATATAGCAGCAGTAATATATAACAGTAATATACAACAGTAATATAGCAGCAGTAATATAGCAGCAGTAATATATAACAGTAATATAGCAGCAGTAATATAGCAGCAGTAATATATAACAGTAATATATAACAGTAATATATAACAGTAATATAGCAGCAGTAATATAAAACAGTAATATAGCAGCAGTAATATATAACAGTAATATAGCAGCAGTAATATATAACAGTAATATAGCAGCAGTAATATAGCTGCAGTAATATATAACAGTAATATAGCAGCAGTAATATAAAACAGTAATATAGCAGCAGTAATATATAACAGTAATATATAACAGTAATATATAACAGTAATATAGCAGCAGTACTATATAACAGTAATATATAACAGTAATATATAACAGTAATATAGCAGCAGTACTATATAACAGTAATATATAACAGTAATACATAACAGTAATATAGCAGCAGTAATATAAAACAGTAATATAGCAGCAGTAATATACAACAGTAATATAGCAGCAGTAATATAGCAGCAGTAATATATAACAGTAATATAGCAGCAGTAATATATAACAGTAATATAGCAGCAGTAATATAGCAGCAGTAATATATAACAGTAATATATAACAGTAATATATAACAGTAATATAGCAGCAGTAATATAAAACAGTAATATAGCAGCAGTAATATATAACAGTAATATAGCAGCAGTAATATATAACAGTAATATAGCAGCAGTAATATAGCTGCAGTAATATATAACAGTAATATAGCAGCAGTAATATAAAACAGTAATATAGCAGCAGTAATATATAACAGTAATATATAACAGTAATATATAACAGTAATATAGCAGCAGTACTATATAACAGTAATATATAACAGTAATATATAACAGTAATATAGCAGCAGTACTATATAACAGTAATATATAACAGTAATACATAACAGTAATATAGCAGCAGTAATATAAAACAGTAATATAGCAGCAGTAATATAGCAGCAGTAATATACAACAGTAATATAGCAGCAGTAATATAGCAGCAGTAATATATAACAGTAATATAGCAGCAGTAATATAGCAGCAGTAATATATAACAGTAATATATAACAGTAATATATAACAGTAATATATAACAGTAATAAAGCAGCAGTAATATATAACAGTAATATATAACAGTAATATATAACAGTAATATAGCAGCAGTAATATATAACAGTAATATATAACAGTAATATATAACAGTAATAAAGCAGCAGTAATATAACAGTAATATATAACAGTAATATATAACAGTAATATATAACAGTAATATATAACAGTAATATATAACAGTAATATAGCAGCAGTAATATATAACAGTAATATATAACAGTAATATAAAACAGTAATATAGCAGCAGTAATATATAACAGTAATATAGCAGCAGTAATATAGCAGTAGTAATATATAACAGTAATATATAACAGTAATATATAACAGTAATATATAACAGTAATATATAACAGTAATATATAACAGTAATATAGCAGCAGTAATATATAACAGTAATATATAACAGTAATATATAACAGTAATAAAGCAGCAGTAATATATAACAGTAATATATAACAGTAATATATAACAGTAATATAGCAGCAGTAATATATAACAGTAATATATATATATATAACAGTAATTTAACAGCAGTAATATATAACAGTAATATATAACAGTAATATATATATAACAGTAATATAGCAGCAGTAATATATAACAGTAATATAGCAGCAGTAATATATAACAGTAATATATATATATATATATAACAGTAATATAGCAGCAGTAATATATAACAGTAATATATAACAGTAATATATATATAACAGTAATATAGCAGCAGTAATATATAACAGTAATATATAACAGTAATATATAACAGTAATATATAACAGTAATAAAGCAGCAGTAATATATAACAGTAATATATAACAGTAATATTTAACAGTAATATAGCAGCAGTAATATATAACAGTAATATATAACAGTAATATATATATATAACAGTAATATAGCAGCAGTAATATATAACAGTAATATATAACAGTAATATATAACAGTAATATAGCAGCAGTAATATAGCAGCAGTAATATATACCAGTAATATATAACAGTAATATATAACAGTAATAAAGCAGCAGTAATATAGCAGCAGTAATATATACCAGTAATATATAACAGTAATATATAACAGTAATATATAACAGTAATATATAACAGTAATATATAACAGTAATATATAACAGTAATAAAGCACCAGTAATATAGCAGCAGTAATATATAACAGTAATATTTAACAGTAATATAGCAGCAGTAATATATAACAGTAATATGGCAGCAGTAATATATAACAGTAATATATAACAGTAATATATAACAGTAATATATACCAGTAATGTATAACAGTAATATATAACAGTAATATATACCAGTAATATATAACAGTAATATATACCAGTAATGTATAACAGTAATATATAACAGTAATATATATATAACAGTAATATATAACAGTAATATATACCAGTAATATATAACAGTAATATATACCAGTAATGTATAACAGTAATATATAACAGTAATATATATATAACAGTAATATAGCAGCAGTAATATATAACAGTAATATATAACAGTAATATATAACAGTAATAAAGCAGCAGTATTATGTAACAGTAATATATAACAGTAATATATAACAGTAATATATAACAGTAATAAAGCAGCAGTATTATATAACAGTAATATATAACAGTAATATATAACAGTATTATATAACAGTAATATAGCAGCAGTAATATATAAAAGTAATATAGCAGTAGTAATATATAACAGTATTATATAACAGTATTATAGCAGCAGTAATATAGTAACAGTAATATATAACAGTATTATATAACAGTAATATAGCAGCAGTAATATATAACAGTAAAATAGCAGTAGTAATATATAACAGTTATATAACAGTATTATATAACAGTAATATAGCAGCAGTAATATATAACAGTAATATAGCAGTAGTAATATATAACAGTAATATATAACAGTAATATAGCAGTAGTAATATATAACAGTAATATATAACAGTAATATAGCAATAGTAATATATAACAGTAATATATAACAGTAATATAGCAGCAGTAATATATAACAGTAATATAGCAGTAGTAATATATAACAGTAATATATAACAGTAATATAGCAGCAGTAATATATAACAGTAATATATAACAGTAATATAGCAGTAGTAATATATAACAGTAATATATAACAGTAATATAGCAGTAGTAATATATAACAGTAATATATAACAGTAATATAGCAGTAGTATTATATAACAGTAATATATAACAGTAATATAGCAGTAGTAATATATAACAGTAATATATAACAGTAATATAGCAGTAGTAATATATAACAGTAATATAGCAGCAGTAATATATAACAGTAATATATAACAGTAATATATAACAGTAATAAAGCAGCAGTATTATGTAACAGTAATATATAACAGTAATATATAACAGTAATATATAACAGTAATATATAACAGTAATAAAGCAGCAGTATTATATAACAGTAATATATAACAGTAATATATAACAGTATTATATAACAGTAATATAGCAGCAGTAATATATAAAAGTAATATAGCAGTAGTAATATATAACAGTATTATATAACAGTATTATAGCAGCAGTAATATAGTAACAGTAATATATAACAGTATTATATAACAGTAATATAGCAGCAGTAATATATAACAGTAAAATAGCAGTAGTAATATATAACAGTTATATAACAGTATTATATAACAGTAATATAGCAGCAGTAATATATAACAGTAATATAGCAGTAGTAATATATAACAGTAATATATAACAGTAATATAGCAGTAGTAATATATAACAGTAATATATAACAGTAATATAGCAGTAGTAATATATAACAGTAATATATAACAGTAATATAGCAGCAGTAATATATAACAGTAATATATAACAGTATTATATAACAGTAATATAGCAGCAGTAATATATAAAAGTAATATAGCAGTAGTAATATATAACAGTATTATATAACAGTATTATAGCAGCAGTAATATAGTAACAGTAATATATAACAGTATTATATAACAGTAATATATAACAGTAATATATAACAGTAATATAGCAGTAGTATTATATAACAGTAATATATAACAGTAATATAGCAGTAGTAATATATAACAGTAATATATAACAGTAATATAGCAGTAGTAATATATAACAGTAATATATAACAGTAATATAGCAGTAGTAATATATAACAGTAATATATAACAGTAATATAGCAGTAGTAATATATAACAGTAATATATAACAGTAATATAGCAGCAGTAATATATAACAGTAATATAGCAGTAGTAATATATAACAGTAATATATAACAGTAATATAGCAGCAGTAATATATAACAGTTTATATATAACAGTAATATAGCAGTAGTAATATATAACAGTAATATATAACAGTAATATATAACAGTAATATATAACAGTAATATAGCAGTAGTATTATATAACAGTAATATATAACAGTAATATAGCAGTAGTAATATATAACAGTAATATATAACAGTAATATAGCAGTAGTAATATATAACAGTAATATATAACAGTAATATAGCAGTAGTAATATATAACAGTAATATATAACAGTAATATAGCAGTAGTAATATATAACAGTAATATATAACAGTAATATAGCAGCAGTAATATATAACAGTAATATAGCAGTAGTAATATATAACAGTAATATATAACAGTAATATAGCAGCAGTAATATATAACAGTAATATATAACAGTAATATAGCAGTAGTAATATATAACAGTAATATATAACAGTAATATAGCAGCAGTAATATATAACAGTAATATAGCAGCAGTAATATATAACAGTAATATAGCAGCAGTAATATATAACAGTAATATATAACAGTAATATAGCAGTAGTAATATATAACAGTAATATATAACAGTAATATATAACAGTAATATATAACAGTAATATAGCAGTAGTAATATATAACAGTAATATATAACAGTAATATAGCAGTAGTAATATATAACAGTAATATATAACAGTAATATATAACAGTAATATAGCAGCAGTAATATATAACAGTAATATAGCAGCAGTAATATATAACAGTAATATATAGCAGTAATATAGCAGTAGTAATATATAACAGTAATATATAACAGTAATATATAACAGTAATATATAACAGTAATATAGCAGTAGTAATATATAACAGTAATATATAACAGTAATATAGCAGTAGTAATATATAACAGTAATATATAACAGTAATATAGCAGCAGTAATATATAACAGTAATATAGCAGCAGTAATATATAACAGTAATATAGCAGCAGTAATATATAACAGTAATATATAACAGTAATATAGCAGCAGTAATATATAACAGTAATATATAACAGTAATATAGCAGTAGTAATATATAACAGTAATATATAACAGTAATATAGCAGTAGTAATATATAACAGTAATATATAACAGTAATATAGCAGTAGTATTATATAACAGTAATATATAACAGTAATATAGCAGTAGTAATATATAACAGTAATATATAACAGTAATATAGCAGTAGTAATATATAACAGTAATATATAACAGTAATATAGCAGTAGTAATATATAACAGTAATATATAACAGTAATATAGCAGTAGTAATATATAACAGTAATATAGCAGCAGTAATATATAACAGTAATATAGCAGTAGTAATATATAACAGTAATATATAACAGTAATATATAACAGTAATATAGCAGTAGTAATATATAACAGTAATATATAACAGTAATATATAACAGTAATATAGCAGCAGTAATATATAACAGTAATATATAACAGTAATATAGCAGTAGTAATATATAACAGTAATATATAACAGTAATATAGCAGCAGTAATATATAACAGTAATATAGCAGCAGTAATATATAACAGTAATATAGCAGCAGTAATATATAACAGTAATATATAACAGTAATATAGCAGTAGTAATATATAACAGTAATATATAACAGTAATATAGCAGTAGTAATATATAACAGTAATATATAACAGTAATATATAACAGTAATATAGCAGCAGTAATATATAACAGTAATATATAACAGTAATATATAACAGTAATATATAACAGTAATATATAACAGTAATATATAACAATAATATAGCAGTAGTAATATAAAACAGTAATATATAACAGTAATATAATGTAGCACTTTTTTTTACCTTCTCTTTATTCTTCTTTACGTTTCACCATTGTTTACCTGATAACTCCGGACGAGCTGTTGTCATGGTTACCACATGATTAGACTCTTAGTAAAGTAATTGTCTGTCCGTCCATCATAGCACCAATGTCCTCTTCCGCTCCAGCAACAGTCACAACCAACTGGTGGATTAGAAAAAAAATACGTAATTAAAATACGTTAGTTCATCAGTCTTGATTGGCCCAAGTGAGTTAATTCATTATTGATGGAACAAATTAATCAACACATATTCAAATTAATTCAGTGCAAATTTCATCAATTAGACAAAAGTTATTGACAAAATACAAGAGGGACAGCAAGTGAAGAGGATCTGGGGACCTATACCAAGTCTTTTCAGTCCCCTGAGGGACGTGTCCTCTTCACGACTGTCTTTGCGTGTTTGGATCTTGAGAGTTTGTTGTTGATGTGGACACCAAGGACCATGATAGTTTGTTGTTGATGTGGACACCAAGGACCATGATAGTTTGTTGGTGATGTGGACACCAAGGACCATGATAGTTTGTTGGTGATGTGGACACCAAGGACCATGATAGTTTGTTGGTGATGTGGACACCAGGGACCATGATAGTTTGTTGGTGATGTGGACACCAAGGACCGTGATAGTTTGTTGGTGATGTGGACACCAAGGACCATGATAGTTTGTTGGTGATGTGGACACCAAGGACCATGATAGTTTGTTGGTGATGTGGACACCAAGGACCATGATAGTTTGTTGGTGATGTGGACACCAAGGACCATTCTAGTTTGGTGGTGATGTGGACACCAAGGACCATTCTAGTTTGTTGGTGATGTGGACACCAAGGACCGTGATAGTTTGTTGGTGATGTGGACACCAAGGACCATGATAGTTTGTTGGTGATGTGGACACCAAGGACCATGATAGTTTGTTGGTGATGTGGACACCAAGGACCATGATAGTTTGTTGGTGATGTGGACACCAAGGACCATTCTAGTTTGGTGGTGATGTGGACACCAAGGACCATTCTAGTTTGTTGGTGATGTGGACACCAAGGACCATTCTAGTTTGTTGGTGATGTGGACACCAAGGACCATGATAGTTTGTTGGTGATGTGGACACCAAGGACCATTCTAGTTTGTTGGTGATGTGGTCACCAAGGACCATTCTAGTTTGTTGGTGATGTGGACACCAAGGACCATAATAGTTTGTTGGTGATGTGGACACCAAGGAACTTGAAACTCTCGACCCGCTTCACTACAGCCCTGTCGGTGTTAATGGGGGCCTGTTCGGCCCGCCTTTTCCTGTAGTCTGCGATCAGTACTATATAACAGTAAAATAGCAGCAGTATTATATAACAGTAATATATAACAGTAATATAGCAGCAGTAATATATAACAGTATTATATAACAGTAATATAGCAGCAGTAATATATAAATGTAATATAGCAGCAGTAATATATAACAGTAATATAGCAGCAGTAATATATAACAGTATTATATAACAGTAATATAGCAGCAGTATTATATAAATGTAATATAGCAGCAGTAATATAGCAGCAGTAATATATAAATGTAATATAGCAGCAGTAATATATAAATGTAATATAGCAGCAGTAATATATAACAGTAATATATAACAGTAATATATAACAGTAATATAGCAGCAGTAATATATAACAGTAATATATAACAGTAATATAGCAGCAGTAATATATAACAGTAATATAGCAGCAGTAATGTATAACAGTAATATATAACAGTAATATAGCAGCAGTAATATATAAATGTAATATAGCAGCAGTAATATATAACAGTAATATATAACAGTAATATATAACAGTAATATAGCAGCAGTAATATATAACAGTAATATATAACAGTAATATAGCAGCAGTAATATACAACAGTAATATACAACAGTAATATAGCAGCAGTAATATAGCAGCAGTAATATATAACAGTAATATAGCAGCAGTAATATAGCAGCAGTAATATATAACAGTAATATATAACAGTAATATATAACAGTAATATAGCAGCAGTAATATATAACAGTAATATATAACAGTAATATATAACAGTAATATAGCAGCAGTAATATAGCAGCAGTAATATATAACAGTAATATATAACAGTAATATAGTAACAGTAATATATAACAGTAATATAGCAGCAGTAATATATAACAGTAATATATAACAGTAATATATAACAGTAATATAGCAGCAGTACTATATAACAGTAATATATAACAGTAATATATAACAGTAATATAGCAGCAGTAATATATAACAGTAATATATAACAGTAATATAGCAGCAGTACTATATAACAGTAATATATAACAGTAATATGTAACAGTAATATAGCAGCAGTACTATATAACAGTAATATATAACAGTAATATATAACAGTAATATAGCAGCAGTAATATATAACAGTAATATATAACAGTACGATATAACAGTAATATAGCAGCAGTAATATATAACAGTAATATATAACAGTAATATATAACAGTAATATAGCAGCAGTACTATATAACAGTAATATATAACAGTAATATATAACAGTAATATAGCAGCAGTAATATATAACAGTAATATAGCAGCAGTAATATAGCAGCAGTAATATAGCAGCAGTAATATATAACAGTAATATAGCAGCAGTAATATAGCAGCAGTACTATATAACAGTAATATATAACAGTAATATATAACAGTAATATAGCAGCAGTAATATAGCAGCAGTACTATATAACAGTATTATATAACAGTAATATATAACAGTAATATATAACAGTAATATAGCAGCAGTACTATATAACAGTAATATATAACAGTAATATAAAACAGTAATATAGCAGCAGTAATATAGCAGCAGTAATATATAACAGTACGATATAACAGTAATAAAGCAGCAGTAATATATAACAGTAATATATAACAGTACGATATAACAGTAATATAGCAGCAGTACTATATAACAGTAATATATAACAGTAATATATAACAGTAATATAGCAGCAGTAATATATAACAGTAATATAGCAGCAGTAATATAGCAGCAGTAATATATAACAGTAATATATAACAGTAATATATAACAGTAATATAGCAGCAGTAATATATAACAGTAATATATAACAGTAATAAAGCAGCAGTAATATATAACAGTAATATATAACAGTAATATATAACAGTAATATATAACAGTAATATATAACAGTAATATATAACAGTAATATATAACAGTAATAAAGCAGCAGTAATATATAACAGTAATATATAACAGTAATATAGCAGCAGTAATATATAACAGTAATATATAACAGTAATATATAACAGTAATATATAACAGTAATATATAACAGTAATAAAGCAGCAGTAATATATAACAGTAATATATAACAGTAATATTTAACAGTAATATATAACAGTAATATATAACAGTAATATAGCAGCAGTAATATATAACAGTAATATATATATAACAGTAATATAGCAGCAGTAATATATAACAGTAATATATAACAGTAATATATAACAGTAATATAGCAGCAGTAATATAGCAGCAGTAATATATACCAGTAGTATATAACAGTAATATATAACAGTAATAAAGCAGCAGTAATATAGCAGCAGTAATATATACCAGTAATATATAACAGTAATACATAACAGTAATATATACCAGTAATATATAACAGTAATATATAACAGTAATATATAACAGTAATATATAACAGTAATAAAGCACCAGTAATATAGCAGCAGTAATATATAACAGTAATATTTAACAGTAATATATAACAGTAATATAGCAGCAGTAATATATAACAGTAATATGGCAGCAGTAATATATAACAGTAATATATAACAGTAATATATACCAGTAATGTATAACAGTAATATATAACAGTAATATATAACAGTAATATATACTAGTAATATATAACAGTAATATATACCAGTAATGTATAACAGTAATATATAACAGTAATATATATATAACAGTAATATATAACAGTAATATATACCAGTAATATATACCAGTAATGTATAACAGTAATATATAACAGTAATATATATATAACAGTAATATAGCAGCAGTAATATATAACAGTAATATATAACAGTAATATATAACAGTAATAAAGCAGCAGTATTATATAACAGTAATATATAACAGTAATATATAACAGTAATATATAACAGTAATATAGCAGCAGTAATATATAACAGTAATATATAACAGTAATATATAACAGTAATATATAACAGTAATAAAGCAGCAGTATTATATAACAGTAATATATAACAGTAATATATAACAGTATTATATAACAGTAATAAAGCAGCAGTATTATATAACAGTAATATATAACAGTAATATATAACAGTAATATATAACAGTAATATATAACAGTAATATAGCAGCAGTAATATACAGTCGTGTCCAAAAGGAATGAGGAAATTTTCACTTTTATTTTAGTTTTACATGGAAGCACAGAGCGAGACCTTCATTTCACCATCTCTTGTTAGGTTCACCCCCCCCCCCCCCCATTGTGTTGCTGTGGCCCTCTGCTGCTCTCACATTAGCTGTGTGTATTTCTTGTGTTTTGCTGTGTTTCAGGGGCCTCTGTCTAACCTCCCCAGTATGGACAGCTCCTCTCTGAAAGCATCCATGGTGAGTTAGCTACACCTAAACACTACTATATTCACATGGAGAGGACCAGGGAGGAGGAGGAGGGGGAGGAGAGGGAGGAGGAAGAGAGGGAGGAGGAGGACGTGGGATTAGGGAGAGGGAGGAGGAAGAGAGGGAGGAGGTGGGAATAGGGAGAGGGAGAGTAGGAGTAAAACTGGTTCTGTTATTCTCTCTATCGGGTGTTAATATTGTGTAAGGTGAAAGTTAAAGATTCACTCTTGAGTTTGACAGTTATGACTAAACATTGGCATTATTTTCTCTCTCCCTCTTTCTCCTCCTCAGACCCAGTTTGATCGTTACCTGTCTTCTCCTGATACCATGGTGATGTCTCAACTCAACTTCCTCCTCAGTGCTGCCATCAAGTGAGTCCTCCTTCCATAAGATAAGACCAGATCAAATTAAAGATGAGGTCATGAAAAACATTAAAAGGTGTACAGTTGACTTCGGAAGTTTACATACACCTTAGGCAAATACATTTAAACTCAGTTTTTCACATATTCCTGACATTTTAATCCTAGTAAAAATTCCCTGTTTTAGGTCAGTTAGGATCACCACTTTATTTTAAGAATGTGAAATGTCAGAATAATAAGTGCACCAGTCCCTCCTGCTGCAAAGCACCCCCACAACATGATGCTGCCACCACCGTGCTTCACGGTTGGGATGGTGTTCTTCGACTTGCAAGCCTCCCCTTTCCCTCCAAACATAACGGTGGTCATTATGGCCAAACAGTTCTATTTTTTGTTTCATCAGACCAGAGGACATTTCTCCAAAAAGTTTGATATTTGTTCCCATGTGCAGTGACTTCTTCCTTGCTGAGCGGCCTTTCAGGTTATGTCGATATAGGACTCGTTTTACTGTGGATATTGATACTTTTGTACCTGTTTCCTGCAGCATCTTCACAAGGTCCTTTGCTGTTGTTCTGGGATTAATTTGCACTTTTCGCACCAAAGTACGTTCATCTCTAGGAGACAGAACTCGTCTCCTTCCTGAGTGGTATGGCGGCTGCGTGGTCACATGGTGTTTATACTTACGTACTATTGTTTGTACAGATTAAAGTGGCGTTTGGAAATTGCTCCCAAGGATGAACCAGACTTTTCTGAGGTCTTGGCTGATTTCTTTTGATTTTCCCATGATGTAATGCAAAGAGGCACTGAGTTTGAAAGTATGCCTTGAAATACATCCACAGGTACACCTCCTATTGACTCAAATTATGTCAATTAGCCTATCAGAAGCTTCTGACATAATTTTCTGGAATTTTCCAAGCTGTTTAAAGGCACAGTCAACTTAGTGTATGTAAACTTCTGACCCACTGGAATTGTGATACAGTGAATTATAAGTGAAATACTCTGTCTGTAAACAATTGTTGTAAAAATTACTTGTGTCATGAACAAAGTAGATGTCATAACTGACTTGCCAAAACTATAGTTTGTTAACATGGAATTTGTGGATTGGTTGAAAAACGAGTTTTAATGACTCCAACCTAAGTGTATGTAAACTTCCGACTTCAACTGTATGTGGGCCCTCTTATTTGAATCAGTGTTGATCTTTGGTTTCCAAGGCTGGAGGCCAGAATGTCTAAACTTGCTATGACTATCCCTTTGTTTTAGTTCTATCTACTGCAAGGCTCTCCATGAGGTTCAGTACCACTAACATAGGAAAGGAGCCTAGTACAGCTAGCGTTAAGAGAGGAGAGGCCAGTACAGCTAGCGTTAAGAGAGGAGAGGCCAGTACAGCTAGCGTTAAGAGAGGAGAGGCCAGTACAGCTAGCGTTAAGAGAGGAGAGGCCAGTACAGCTAGCGTTAAGAGAGGAGAGGCCAGTACAGCTAGCGTTAAGAGAGGAGAGGCCAGTACAGCTAGCGTTAAGAGAGGAGAGGCCAGTACAGCTAGCGTTAAGAGAGGAGAGGCCAGTACAGCTAGCGTTAAGAGAGGAGAGGCCAGTACAGCTAGCGTTAAGAGAGGAGAGGCCAGTACAGCTAGCGTTAAGAGAGGAGAGGCCAGTACAGCTAGCGTTAAGAGAGGAGAGGCCAGTACAGCTAGCGTTAAGAGAGGAGAGGCCAGTACAGCTAGCGTTAAGAGAGGAGAGGCCAGTACAGCTAGCGTTAAGAGAGGAGAGGCCAGTACAGCTAGCGTTAAGAGAGGAGAGGCCAGTACAGCTAGCGTTAAGAGAGGAGAGGCCAGTACAGCTAACGTTAAGAGAGGAGAGGCCAGTACAGCTAGCGTTAAGAGAGGAGAGGCCAGTACAGCTAGCGTTAAGAGAGGAGAGGCCAGTACAGCTAGCGTTAAGAGAGGAGAGGCCAGTACAGCTAGCGTTGAGAGGAGAGGCCAGTACAGCTAACGTTAAGAGAGGAGAGGCCAGTACAGCTAGCGTTAATAGAGGAGAGGCCAGTACAGCTAGCGTTAAGAGAGGAGAGGCCAGTACAGCTAACGTTAAGAGAGGAGAGGCCAGTACAGCTAGCGTTAAGAGAGGAGAGGCCAGTACAGCTAGCGTTAAGAGAGGAGAGGCCAGTACAGCTAGCGTTAAGAGAGGAGAGGCCCTACACGTGTTTGTGTTGTTGTTCTTGTTTAAGGAGCTAATGCTTTTAGTTGTATATGTGGGTCTGCTATTGGAGTGTGAGGCTGCTTTGGGTGTGTGTGTTTGTGTGCTGTGAGTCACATTACTGGGAAATGCAGGCAGCTTGAGGAGCAGCAGCGCTCGTGTACCTCACCCAGGTTTATAATGTTCTCTATTCATGGAAACACACACACAACACACACACAACACACACACACACACACACACACACACACACACACACACACACACACTAGTACTGATAGATTGGCAGGACACCAATAATTACCTTCTGGTCCATCTCTCTCTTTATTTGTATCCTAACCCCCCCCCCTCTCGCTACCTGCTTTTTCCCTCCATCTCTCTGTTTTACCCTTTCTCTGACCCCCCCCCCCCCCCCCTCTCTCTCCGACCCCCACCCCAACCACCTCTCCTTACCCACACAAACAACTTAGTGCCATCCTAACAACACGTGATGTTCTCCCCGAGCGTGACACTTGAGAGGACAACATGAAACACTGAGGGGTAGTTACATTTACAGGATCAGCACAACTCTGATTCAGTTGTAGAATGGTTTTATATACACACACACACACACACACACACACACACGTCTTACTATACAGTGCATTCAGAAAGTATTCAGACCCCTTGAATTTTTCCACATTTTATTACGTTACAGCCTTATTCTAAATTTCTTAAATGTCCCTCATCAATCGACATCACAATACCCCATAATGACATCACAATACCCCATAATGACATCACAATACCCCATGACGACAAAGCAAAAACAGGTTTTTAGAAATGTTTGCTAATTTATAAAAAATAAAAAAAACACATTTACATAAGAAATCAGACCCTTTACTTAGTACTTTGTTAAAGCACCTTTGACAGTGATTACAGCATCGAGTCTTCTTGGGTATGATGCTTGGCAGATTTGTATTTTGGAGAGTTTCTCCTATTCTTCTCTACAGATCCTCTCAAGCTCTGTCAGGTTGGATGGGGAGCGTTGCTGCACAGCTTTTGTTCAGATCTCTCCAGAGATGTTGGATCAGGTTCAAGTCCGG